>NC_092346.1:65597879-65858272 GCF_963676685.1 Mytilus edulis | reverse complement strand
GGTGATTGCTATCAGCGATAGCGATGAGGAGGCGGGAGTGTCAGAGTCGGACGTCAGAAAGGTGATTGTTGCAGCAGAATCTGGCCCGTTCAAGAGGCTAAAGAAGAAAAAGAAAACAGCTGGAGCTGGATTCATACTTTCTGAAGCAGTTGAAGATGGCGAGTGAAGATAACACCAGTAAGTGATCAAATTTTTATTCTGTTTCTAATATGTTCTTATATACAATAGTTAGGATAGAAATCATTTATAACTTAGCAACATTTTTCCAATCAAAGATTGATTTATCAATATGTGAAATACTCGCTTTAAGATAAAACCATTGCCTTTGATTTAAAGCGATCTCATTTCTAAGAGGATCATTTCTCAATAATACAAACAGTTCACTATTCAATATACATGTATTTACAAAAATATCTTCAGATAAAGCAAAAGTGTCCATTTTATTACAAAATAAATCGTTTCCGCTACTGTTTCGTTTAACATCATCAGATATGAATGGAGGATCATTTTCACTGTTTAATGGCCCATTTATTAATATAACTGCTAGAGTTATCGAACAGAATAACAATCCGACAATTTTCATCTTTGCACCAAGCCAGTGCAGTTGTGGAAACTGGTCACTGATTTCAGCTGTATCCATATTGATAAAATTGTAATCATGCTCATCTGTCATTTTAAGTGAATATTCTTCCACATTTGCACTACTCAATTCATCCTTTTCATTTATTTTAGAAATCTCCATTATGAAATCCAATTTCTTAATACAGGTGTCGCACTTTGTTCATTTGTTTTCATGCATGTATCTGTAGATTTATGATGTGAAAACTATTTTACTAGAGTTTATGTATCTTATTTATTTCTTTTAGCCAATCAGAACAGAAAAAGGACAATGGGAGAAGAAGTAGAAAAAAAGACACTGAGTGAAAAACGAAAGCGGTCAGCTCCACCTTCATTAAGAACTTTATCTGTTGCATGTATTTATAATAAATTAACAACAAAATGTGATATTCAAATGAGAGATTTTTTTTGTAAAATTCCCTCACCAATTTTAATTATTTTTATGGATTATGCAGACTTTCAATTTGTTTTAAATCCTGGATTTGCCGAATTAGATGTGTTTAATGCTGCCGAGGAAATTTTTGATCAAAGATATCAATTAAATAAAATGATAAGGGAATGCAGCCATTTCACATCTGAAGAGATATTCATTCATTTAAAGAACGTCCCAGGGTCTGTTTTAAATTCACTCGGACTTTCGTTCAATAGGGAGAACTTTTCCGATATTTTAAGGAAAATATTAAACATGCGATTTTCACGTGTTTAATTTACCAAAGAATATGTCTCATATATTTTAATCTAAAATTTAAGAAATTTATTTGTAATATTTTCATCGTGTTTGAAGGTCTTTTTCCCCATTGCACAATGTATTTCACTGGTGCGTTTGAAGGTGTAATTCCCCATTTTCATAATTGTGTTTAATTTACCAAAGAATATGTCTCTTATATTTTAATCTAAAATTTATTTGTAATATTTTCATCGTGTTTGAAGGTGTTATTCCCCATTGTCCAATGTATTTCACTGGTGTGTTTGAAGGTGTTATTCCCCATTTGAAGGTGTTATTCCCCATTGACATAATGTTTGAAGGTGTTATTCCCCATTGTTCTAATGTTTGAAGGTGCTATTCCCCATTGTTCTAATGTTCGAAGGTGTTATTTCACATTGTCCTATGTTTGAAGGTGTTATTCCCCATTGTCCTATTGCCTTAATGTTTGAAGGTGTTATTCCCCATTGTCCTATTGTCATTATGTTTGAAGTTTGTTTGAAGGTCCATTTGGGTTTTAAAGTTATGTATTTTCATTGGGGTTTTTAAGTTAAAGTCGCCATTTTACCATGCTACTCCCCATTGCCCTATGTATTTCACTTCCCCAGGTTGATAGCAAACGGATAAAACTTAAATATGTTGATATATTTTATTATAAAATCATATATTTATTTACATGAAATAAAATATTATATAATTATTGTACAGTGTGTTTTCTTTTTCTTGAATTTATTACGGATATGGATTTTTTTTTCAATTTACAATTGTATTAATGTTTTTCTTTTAATTTTCTATGAAAATATGCTAGCGAATGCACATTATCATCCAGCAAGTGTCTCTTGTCATCATATGGTGATAGTCCACTTTTCACAACCTTCACCATGTGAATCTGATGGTTGAAACTTCTCAAAGTGTACATATGCGAGAGTAGTGGAGAACAATTGAACAAGGTGTTTTTATATTGTTCGAATCTAACATTTCGGGTTTTAATACCCTTTGCTACTACAGTTTCCTTGTCGTCTGCGGTGATAAAACTATACATTTTTGCTCTTAGTCCGATATATTCCACCATTTGAATGGACTTGCATTCATCTTTGAATAAACCAATAATCGATTTCCTGTCTTTGGTGTAAAGAGGGTGATCAGCTGGATAATTTGAAAAGTCATATAGCTCACTGTTTAACGACATGTCTCTATATATGTCATCAGTTCTCACATGCATAATGAAACTGTCAGTATCTGTGTAACATAATGTTACATTCTCCTTGTATAGTTTTTTCATGTGGTTGTAGTAGTAATCAACCATGTGCGCCTTTGACAGATCGAGAATCATTTGTCCTAGGTAAATTGGTTTGTTGAAGAAAATTTTTGTTTTGGTTTGTAGCACGCCGCACAAGTGGTCGTTGAATATCTTAAAGCTTTTAAATGATGATTTTGCAGTAAGTTTTTGAAACTTATCCCACCTATGACAGAGAGAGAAGTTGATATGTTTCCGCAACGATTCCATTGATTTACCGAAAATAGCATTGTTGCCATTTTTAAAAAGTTTTTGCTCGAAATTGCTAGTAGCCTTTTTCCTCATTTCGGTATTGAAGTCAATATACTGTTTCAACCATGGACGCTGTTCAAATGAAACTATATTGTGAATCTTCTTCAAAACCAAACCTAGTTTGAGGTATAACTTTAGATTCACATAGTGCAAGATGTAATGCTTTTTATCTTTCAAAGTAGCTAGCAATTTGGTGCTCGGTTGGTATTCTTTCCCATCATCATTTGCTTGCTCATACAGATGACGTGAATGAGGTGAAAGCATTTCATTTGTTATCACTCCTTTTTCAACTGCAAGAGGAAAATCATTGTGAAGATCGTGTAAGTTATCTGGGTAATCCAAATCGCATTCAATGACATATCCGATGTCAGCGTTATTGGATACATTTAAGACATTGAAATCGTTTATTTCCTCTTCTGACAACCACTGGAATTTCCCCACAGCTAATGGCATGCTCATGCTTAAACCGTATAAATTGTTCGCATCTACATACATCAAGTATGAAGTTGGTAAAGCTGGATCATAATTGCTCAAGTAGGGATTGTTTGCTTTTGCATGTCTGCAGCTCACCATTGTTAAACCTCCTCGTATACTCTGCTCAAAGAAGAGCCACATTGTAGGATCTGTCAATAGCTCAAGTCTCACACCAGTCATTTTCAATGCAGATTGCCAGGAAAGCCCTGGAAGAGTGTAATAATTTGCAGGGTCGAGGGAATAGTTCGTTATCCACTTCTTCCTGAAAGTTTCAAATACATCAGCTAATAATAGAACGTCAGTTTTTAGATAAAGATCGTGATATTCGCCTATATTCTTAATATTCATTTGATTCCATACCCGTTGCGCATGTTCATACTCGGTTTGACTAATTGTTTTCTCTGATAAATTGCTGTAGAATTTGTCTATAGAGGGTAATTCAGTTTCATTGAACCTTGCTGCATTGTCAATGTATTCGTAAGGATATGTTCCTTTTTTCAACAAAAGAGCAATCCGCTTATCATCATCAAATTCTTTTGTAAAATGTTTAAATGTTTCTTTCGGATTCTCCTTAGACATTGACGATACCAATTCCTCTAGTGAACAATTCAAAAACTGGTATGAATCGATAAAGCGCAGATTGGATAGGTTGAAACTGATGTACTTTTCTGCATTCGTGGCTATGCAGCCAATTTCTTCACTCTTGAAAATACCTATCGAGGAACAGATTAAATGTGCATCAAACTGTTTCAGGTTATGAAATATAACTGGCACGAATGTGTGTTCTTTAAAATTAAGATTGCAATCTCTGCATGAAGCGCCACGAAATTTACCTGAAACATGTGCATGGTCTCGAACGCGGATAGTGGAATCTGTAAATTCTTCCATGCAAATGTGGCAATGTGTACTTGATTGAAAATCTTCCTCATCTTCAACAGTCATGCACAAGGGTTCAGGATTGTTCAAAATAGCCTTTATACGTTTATTTTCGTCAAGAAGACTATGAAGGAAGTGTTCACTAACATTTTCACCTCTATATATTTTAGGTGGTTGAGTGTATCTGTCATCGATGCAAACAACTTGATAACCGTACCCGCATGGTATCAACTTTGTTAATTTCGTTGTGCTGGTTCGATTATCTTCTGGCTCTTCAGTAACCATAGGTTCGCAAAATGTTTCCATGTCAGCATAAATAACAAATGATGTTTGTAACTGTTTGGCGTGATCTTGAAATGTTAGTATATCGTCTACCCCCTTGGTGGGATATGTCACATGTTGAGCTTCAAATTTTGAGCAGTATTTTATATGTTTCTCTAAAGTATGTTCACTGGTGAAACCTGATAAACAGAATCTGCAATACTTATGACTGCGTCCCAAGCATTTTGTTCGATATAAAAGTCTATTGAGATCTGTAATCAAACACCAGTGACTTTTATTCCCACTTTTCAAATACAATAAGTCAACTTCATGATGAGCTTCTCTTAGACCTGTTACATGGAGGGGGAAAAATTCACCCTCTTCAAATCCTAACACCATTACTGAAATGTTATTCTGCCTTTCAAATTTACTCACAAATGATGGTGCAACGGGCAATTGTATACCTTCCATGTTCAATTCATGTTCATATGGGATGTAGTGATGCACTTTAGAAGGGTCACCTGAACACGTAGGATGTATGGATGCTATAATAGCATATACAAAACATTTTTCATCTAAGTTTCTTATGTTGAGTAACGCTCTGGTTGCAGCAAGAGTTCTTGGTAGGGGTATATACGATCCACCGCCTAAAGGTTTATATTTAGCTGTATTAATCTCAATGTGTTTAATATGATCTAATGACCAACCGCTCCCATTTCGTATATACTCATCAAAACTTTTGAATATTTTTTGATATGTCACATTAATATCATGTTCATCATCTATATTTGCTCTATCAACTAGATTCGATGTCTTCGAGATAAAATGTGCATTATTCTTTAAATCATTACCACCTTCACCTCCATTCGGCTTGATCATTTGCACAAGACAATTCATATACCACTTAATATGACCGAGTTCATCACACATCTCTTGTAAATGAGTTTTTACCTCATGCTTAATTCCAGATAAAAATGCTAGAAGATCATACTTTTCCCCATTATCCTCATTCGGATAAATGAAACGAGCTCGTGCTATTCCCAAGAGAGCAGACTTATCCACACTTTTATGTTTGATTGTAGTATGTGAATTTGAATCAGTGTTTCCTGAACCAGTCTGATAAGTTGTATGATCGATGTTGCTATGTTTAAACAAATTTTCCGCTGAATCAAAATGTCTATCACATTGTCGACATGGAAATGTACAACTGTTTCTCTGGTGTCTCTTCAGTTTGGAAGGGTGATCAAACAGAAGTTTACAATAATAACATGAATAGACCTTAACCGTAAGATTTGATCTGTTGTCATTATCAACACTCAATCGATCATTTAACTCTCGCAACTGCTGTTGATATTGAGGGTTACTGTCAGGATAAAGACGCAATAAATCCTCGCAGAAATGATCATCAGCCATGACAATTGTGATATCAATAGCACTTTCAACGTTTTATATATACTACGCGATCGTGGACTAGAACTAATAGGCGAACATATGTTATCTAAATATTTATTTTATTAATTAAATTTAAAGGTACACAGTGTAAATATACAAATAGACAATATATTATATACATATATAAATATAGACAAATTTAAAGAAAAATACAAGTGATTGATTGAAGTCTCCAATAGTTTTAAATAATCCACTTCTTCATTACAAATGAAATGATAACCATTTACTCTTTAATCTTTTGCGATTTTGCGATTTTTCCACATTTCTTAAGAATTTTTCAGGAGACATCTTGATAGCTTTACCCTCTGCTGCACCATCATATTCATCAACATCCATCCTATTTTCCTCTTGATTGTCTGATTTTGATCGATCTACAGTTTCTTTTAAATTTTTCAATTCTGTTTTTTGCAAAACCTGACCACTACCATGTTGTTTGGTTACATCTTCTTCTAGGTTTATTTCTGTTTTTATACTGTCACTATCTTTACCATCATATTCCTTTTCTTTTTCTTTCACATTAACAATTTCACATTGGTTGGACATATTCATCAATCTTTCATATTTCTCCTTGGGTAATAGTATTAACTCCCGAGTCATAGTATTTGAAAAAAGATGATATCAATGTTGGAATAATAACAATTATCTTCAGTAAACGTTTTCTCCTCAACTGAGGTGTTATATTATTAACTACCACAGCACGAATGAACTTTGCAAAAGTTGAAAGATTCCTTTTAACCCTCTCAGACAATGGTATGACGCTTTTTAGACAGTTGAATACTATTTCTACTAATAGTTGTAATTGTCTGTGGTCCGTGCTTTTTATGATTTGAGCAGATTGTTCAGGTGTAGTGTTCGCCAATAATTTAAGGAAGCTTCTACTTGATTCTTTTAAAATCATTTTGGTTGATAAACAATCGTGTCCTCCCCCGGAAAAGGATTTGCGCGCAACTGATATTCAGGGTTTGAACCTGGTGCTATATCCACTATCAAGCAATTGTATGGTCTGCTAATTGCACGTTGGTAAACGTCCATGAAAAAGCGAACTTGACCTGGAAACATTTGTCGAGCTAAAGATTGTATTTGCAGTGAATCTCTACCATTTTTGAAAAGAAAAAAGACGTGAGAATTCAAACTGATTGATCGCATAACCTTCCCCTTCTGATATAAATTTTGTAGTATAAAAATAATTGATGTTAAGGTGTGATGACTTAAAACGCAATAAATCTTCTGCATCAGTTTACAGTCCACTACTTCATCCATTTTATCATCAATGATCCATAATGTGTGTATATCCTTATCAACAAGAAAATCACTTTCATCAGGCAGTTCCAGTTGAAATGAAATGTTGGAGACAGTTTTTTTCAATTCATCGAAGACATCTTGCCATATGCTGTAACAGTAGTATATCTTCTGAGGTGGTATTGTAAACATTTCCTGAGCGTTCTCTAATAATCTTTTAATGTATGTAGTTTTTCCTGAACCCGTTGGACCGACACATATTGAAGTCATGGGTGTTTGAAATTTCACCAAACTCATGATGATCACCTCTTGCTCGAATGATGATTGTTACCATGTGTCTCATCATTTTAAACACTTTTTCATATGCAGTGTGAATAGGTTTTACCAATCACATTGAAAACAAAGATGTCGTTTGCTTGATGATTATCACTGAAAAAATCGTGAATGTTAGTTAGATCATACTCTCTACATAAGAGTGATAAGATGAAAATGCAATATTGACCGCATACTGATGAATTCTCACTCTGTAATCGTTTTTGATTTATTTCCAGAGATATCGCATTGTGTTCAAAGAATTTTAAGAAGTGACGTGAATAATAATCGGGAGAGTGTGCGAAGCTGTCGAAAAATATCCCTCTTCGTTCCTCATTTATGAAAAAGGCGATCCAGTGTGCACCATTCTCAAAATGATTTTCAGTGTTACAAATAAATCCCATGGGTCGATTTCTCACTATCTTAGGTATCTGATCTGCTGCAAATATACCAACAATTTTATCCTTCATTAGTTCATCACAATTAATCATACACTCCAATTGCATAGTGTTCATTCTTGAATTATGATGTCTCGAGTTTGAGTTATTTCAAAATATCCACTAAATTCACTATAAATGATTATAGTTGTTGGTTCAGTGAGGGGAGAATCAAATGTGCATTCCAAATTGACACGTTCATTCCTTTTCAATGTTAAATAATCTAAACCTTCAAAAATTGGTTCCAGTTGAAAGGCATACAAGGCATATCCTTCAGAAAAACTGTCTCTGTTTAATCCATTACCACAGTCTTGCAGAGTTTTCCCAGCAACCTCAAATAGATTGCGAAATGCAACAATGGATGATTCTCCACTTGACGAGTCAAATTTTACTCTGACAGGATTCCCGGAAACTGGCACTCCCTCAACTTTAAGATTTATTTCACTTAGGTGGCAATGTTTGAATGTCCACGGACATAGTGAGTAGTCACCTGCTATGTTTTGACTCCCCGTAAAGGCTATCAATACCTTATTGGGTCTATTATTCTGGAATATGTTGTTGAAGTTAAAACTTATTTGACCAGCTGGAAGTGAAATTGTGCGAACATCATTTTGCACAATGGGATATTTAGCGTTTACTGTCCTGAGTATAGAATCGTGGCCATATACAATGCCGGGGTGAACGTGGATCTTTGCTATTGATAGATACATATCTTCAATCTCAAGGTAATAATCAGCATCTTCATCAACCGACATTAGATAAAATTCTGGTCTCGATCTGTAGAATTTCACAGTAACTCCTACTTGATTTAATATGTAACGATTCATTGAAAACAGGGGATGGAAAATGTTTCCTTCAAGATCAACAGTTTTACCATTTTTTATGTATGCTGTTCTTCTGTAGAGCCCAAGATTTGATCCTGTGTTACAATCTGCATCATCCAATGTTCCTTGATGATCGTCTATCCATAATTGACTTGAGAGCTGCGATTCTTTAGCTTCTTTCCCATATTTCAATAAAGTTTGCATATAAGCTTTGTAAGGGTAAAATCCTGTTGAAGATGTGACAATTTTATTTTGAATTAAAACATCTATTTGATTAAATAATGCATGCAAAACATAGTTCACAGGCCCGCAATTAACGTCACTGCTATCTGCTATGGTTCCATCTCCTCTTTTAAGTCTTAGACGTACATGCATTGTTGATTTACTTAAGTCTAGATACTCTGTTCCACCAGATATGTGAAACTCTATTGGCGATGTCTTTGTAAAAGTTGCAGCTGGTCGAATATGTTCATATGTGATTCTTGTGACTGCAGTTTGATGACCTGGTAGATTGAATAAAGACAACTGACTTGGTTGCAGCTCATGAAATGTTTCAGGATTTATTTTAGCCATTTTGAATTTTACTGGAAAATATCCTTTTCAATTAGCTGATTCTTTAATCTTTTTTTCACACTCTGTACACTTCCTTTCTTACTGTTTGTTTTATTTTTCCTTCCTCCTTTCTTTGTCTTTTTCGTTTTCTTCTGCTCCCCTCTATGGCTTTTTCTATTACTGTTTTGTAACTTCCCACGTTTGCGTTTTATCTTTTTCACAGCTCGACTAATTTCCGACTTAGCATTTTCCACCTGCTGCTGTGCATGTGTTACAAGTTTAATGGGTGATTGCGCATGTGGTTTACTTTGTGGTAATGTGATTGGTTCCATGAAGCTAGCTGCTGAATTAGTGAGGGAACCACCACTCTGGATAGTTCTTCTGTATGAATTATTAAGATATGAATTGTGATGTTTGTCATTCGCTAGATTTTCATAGTACATTATCCATGTCCTAGGGTCTAGCACATATTGAGAATTGTTCAATTCCATGATTATCATGCAAAGTATGGATACGACCTGAAGTGCAGTGTAATCGACACTGGATTTTTTAAAAATGATGCATGACTCCCTTGCATGTCAGTAATAAAGAATTCAATGTCTCTTATTTCACTTTTCACCACTGGAATGTATGCAAGTTGATCAAAGTGGTAGTATTCAGTTTGAGAGCAGCAACATATTCGCTTCAATAAGGGTTGTTTGTTACCATCGACTATTACATCACCGCATATGTTTGCATATATATATAGATCATTATTTGATGATAATTTAATATCAACTAATGCGACTTTCCATTTTGATTTCATCACTATTGGCGTCTGAAGATATGTACGGAATTTGTGTGGTCTGTTATGTGGGTAAATGTCTAAATTTTTGTTACTGTTAATGACCATGTAAAAGCTCATTTTAAAAGTCAACAATATCTCTCTCAGGAATCCACTGACAAAAACGTTTATCCCAATCCTGGAATTTTACATAACCCTCACGTTGACCATTCCGCCTTCGCCATTTAAGCACTTTCTCAACAAACCACAATGCGTCAGCCTCCTTTTTCACACGCTGCAACTCTGTATAATTGAAATTGCCTACAACTTCCTTGTCCAAAAAATCTTGTACTTTATAAAAGATTTTCCCATGTATTAGAAATCGTCTATATATTTTAAATATTTCGGAGGTCCACTGTTGCTGATAAGCTCTTTGAAACGGTTTCTTCAAATGGCTCAGTCTTACCATGTCATTGATTTTAAAATGAAACTGTTTCCCTCTTTTACGTTGTACTTTTAATGTTTCTTTCTTTTCTCTGATTCGTTTTTCTTTGGGTGGAGTTTTAATATACATATATGCCCACAAATCATATTTGTTTTTCTCATTCACATCTTTTGGAGCTGTATTATTTAAACTTCTATGTGGCGTTGCATTATAACTTGCTACCAAATTTTGTAGAACATTGAGATAGCTATAAGTTCTATGCTTTGTAAAATATCGGAACATCATCCTCCGAAATGTCAAATTGACCCTCTCTGCTATTGACGCTTTACTACTGTCGGAATTTAAATAGACATGATGGTAAATGTCATATTTTTTAAACACACGTTTCAAATCTTTGTTTTTGAATTCAGTTCCCGCATCTGTGGAAACCTTCAAAGGGATTTTACCATGTTTGAAGATTTTTTCAAATGCATCAGCTACTGTCTTCCCAAACTTGTTTTTTAATGGATAAATCCATAAAAACCGTGTGAAAATATCGATAACAACCAACAGGAAACGTGTCTTATTGTTATATTTCTGTATGTTGGATACATCCATAAGGTCAGCATCGTATTGCTCATACGGTTCCGATACAATTATTTTCACTCTTTTAATTCTACGTTTTACAGGTTTTTGTAAATTGTAGTCGTCTATTTTTTCCATCCATTTCCTGATCTTGTATACGCTTGGTACATTTCCATCTCTTGATGTCTTCAACGTTTGATAAATTTTTTCAGCACTTAGGTATGCTCCCCCATTTGCTGTATTGTAATATACATTCCTAAGTTTTTCATCTAAATCATCATTTTCCATTGTTAAAAATAGGTTCCAAATCTATCATTTTTTCAACTTTATCTATTATGCGAGATGCTCTGTGCGGTGTTTTCAATATAGTATTTTTCCAATCTGTTGATTGTAAAAATGTAAGTTGATAGTAGACTCTCACATTATCTGGAATATTTGATTGTCTGACTAAATTAACAAAATCGGTGTACACTTTATCTGTTTCTACTTGATAAAAAAAATCCCATGCATTTCCTCCACTTATGTGTTCCACTTGATTTTCCTTCTTCAGAATGTCAAAAACTGACTTTGCATATATTATATCGAATATGTTATCAAGTCTGGCTATATTTTCACATGATTCTATCTCATCCATGTTTTATTAATAATAATAATAATTTATAATGTATGATATTTTTGTTTGGGTTAGGGTTAGGGTTAGGGTTAGGGTTAGGGTTAGGGTTAATTATTATATTTACCAATTAAACTTTTATCAAATTAAAGCTCTCAAATTGTTTTAAATGTTCCTTTTACTACTTCCATATCCAGCATATCAACAATTTAAATGATTGGTAATGCGTTAAATTGTTTAATGAAATGAAAATTTTTTTTAAATGTTCAATTTACTTTTACTACTTCCATATCCAGCATATCAACAATGTTAAATTGATTGGTAATGCATTAAAATTGTTTAATGCAGTGAAAAAAAAAATAAAAACATTCTTTTATATTTTACAAATTAAAAATCAATATTTTGATATTATCCAACAAATATATTATGCAATTTTTGCTGACGGGGGCAAAATTTTTGTCAACGTGGCAAAAATATTTGCTGCTGCCACACAATATATACTACTGTAAATTTAAAGCAGAGAAAATGTTGATGAATTTCATAAGGTTAGAAATGCAGGAAATAAAATCTTTCTTTTTTAATTCTTCCTAGCAATAAGTTCTGCTAACTTGTCAAGTAAATCGTTGTTTGAAAACTTCTCACTCTTGGCGGATTTTCTAAAGACAGGTTTGGTTTTGGTGATTGGCAATGGATTGTGTTTTGAAAACAATTTATGTTCTCGCCTGTAGTATGGTCTTCTGAGTCTTCTCTCTGAAAGATAGACGAGAACATTAATACTAATTATAAAGACGAATTTGTATTATAATTTAGCAAAAAAAAAGGACTCTTAACATTTTCATATTGACATTTTTATTCATATAAGTAAAACTAAGTTAATTAATACTTAACCTTTATTCTAACTGTGTATAATTTCTTAATAGTTTTATAGTCCAGAGAAGTGGAGTTTAGTTATCTCGGTGCTTTTTCAATTTGCTTGCTTTTAAAACAAAATACCATATAAACTGATTTGTATAGCAAATTTATTTTCATAAACAGAAATTGTATCATTTATTTAGCAGATACAATAAAATAAATGATGAAACCGAATATGAACCAAACTAAGAAAAGAATTAAAAATGTTGAATTAAACTCACACATTTATCACACATTTATCTAACGAAATTGCGTGTTTATTCTTTCTTTCTATAATCGACAGAAACATGGTGATCTTAAGATTTAACACAGATTTGTATTATGCTAGATGGAACAAATTTGTGCAATGTCATTTAAAAGATTCGTTGTTTTTATTTGTTTATAACTATTGTTTAACTTAAACAGATAGATATGATACTAGTACTCAATGCACACTTTATGCAATTTTTATTAAAATAATTTAGTTTACTTGACAATTCTAATATGACGTGCTTCTTTCGCTTTGTGAACAAACCCATTCTCTAAATCCAATAAAAATTGTTTGCACATGCGTATATTTACTACTGCAGAATAATATCAAATTATTACATGGCATTTTTCATATCGCATGTATTATCAGCCCTAGGTTCAATATCAGACCAAGAGCCGAATGGCTCGAGGGCTGATATTGACCGAGGGCTGATAATACATGCGATACGAAAAATGACATGTTATGATCTTTTTATCATATGCTTCAACAATAGAGAAAAATAACAGATTCATATATTGAATACATATCCTTGCATGTGGTCCCCAAATAGAAGTTCAAAGAGTGAACGTTCACGAACGTCGGACCCCAAATTTAGTACATTCGATATGAAATCTTTCTATCATATGCATCAAAAGAGAAGAAAAACATTTTAATATGGACGAATCGACAAAAAAAATTAATTTAACAATCTACATAATGAACACTGTTTGGAAAAGTCAAATTTTATAAAAGTTGCTTTCTAAATTATGTTTTAAACTTTTAAAAATGCATTTATTTTGGTTTTTTTACACAATATACTTTCCACTATCCAAATAATTGTTTTGTACACTACTTTGTGATGTTTTTCACTGAAAACGTAGCATTGAGGTGTATTTTCCGGAATTTGCCGAGTATCACCGGAATGCCATGCGATAACGTTACGGAAAGGCATGTGATAACGTTCGAAGCATGTGATAAACTTTTCATATCAGGCCGCTAAGCACCAATTCGAAAAATATGAAATTTACGTTAATTTTATGCCATTATCATACAGTAAAAATCATATGTTATTTAGTCTAAGTATATGATAATGTATTTTATCACATTGGCATGCATTTAATATACTTCATTAACTTTTAAAACACTTCCAAACTTTTAAATGATGCACATATTGTTTCTAACATTTCTATTAATTATGGCTGTCATGTGTTGCACTTCGAATTGACATATTTGACCCAGATACGACAACCGTTCATGCTGGCTGTTCAAAACTCCTCCCTTTGAAAAATCACATGCCAGTCGTTTGCTTGTTTACAGACATAAAAGTGAGGTTCATAGAAGAGCCTATACAAGCGCTCTTCTCTTATGTACTTCGGACATAGAAATCAGAATCGAAATAATTGATGCAAACTATACTTTATTTTAGTTTTAACATGGGTAGGCAATATATTCGTGTTATTTTGGCCCTCACTATCGCTCGGGCAAAAACAATCACGAATATAATGCCTAACCATGTTAAAACTACAATAAAGTATAGCTTGCATCAATTATTTCTTAAATACAAAACACGTCATTTTTTACGTTAATATCTGAGTATATATAATAATGGATTGCTTGTAATGGGCATGGATATGATCTTAAGAATGTTCCATTCACTTCACTTGTTTAAACTCTTAATGGTAGAGATGATGCTTGGTTGATATAGCCACCAAGCCAGTGACAGAAGGTTTTGATTGCACTAAGCAATCTTTATCAAATAGCAACAGAAAAGAAATACCAAGGCTCACATTACAACCTTTTCAGTACAGGACTAATTGAGTGCACGTGGTCGGTTGATAATTTACAAAATTAAGAAGCTAAAAAATATTATAGGATTAAACACATTTTTTCTAGAGGTTATTGATGTGTAAACCGGGGCGATTAACTCACAAACTGAATAAAAGTCCGAAGGACTTTTATGTTGAGTTTGTGAGTAAGAGACCCGGTTTACACATCAATAACCTCTAGAAAAAATGTGTTTAATCCTTATAATTCTTCAGCCAAACATTTTTTTGTTGATGGCTACTATATATATTTACCAATCAAAAGCACAATGGCAAGTCGTAACTAAGGAGTACGCCGCCATCTTGACTTTCTAAAAACCATAAATGTCCGATAAATACAACGGAATCTTAAATGAAATAGCACCTACCTCAAAAACTTCATTTTAATTAAATTGTATCCGAATTTGAAGCGTACACGTAACGAAATAATCTTTCCCTTGAAAATTTCCATTCGTATGACGTCGTGTTTTGCCATGACGTAAATTCGCCAAATCCTTCATGAAATTTCGCGTAATTTTATTAAATTTAATTTTTGTACATTTTCGAAGCTTTAGTGCAATAAATTTATTTATTTTTTTGGTTACATATGCACTAGAATAGTCACAACTGTTATGCAATTGTTTTTTAATCTCAATTTGCTGAAAATCCCGGGATCACTGCAAGATTGTGTATCGCGCATGAATAGATTACAAAAGTAGTTTCGGAAACATGGTTTATCGAAGTGTAAACTTAGAGAAAAATTCTAATTGACCAATCCAATTCAAGTATTTATAGATATGCAAATCATATAAGAATTATTTTTGGTTGTTTCCATTTCATAAAATGTTATCTCTTTTCGTACAAAACACAAGTAACAGTTTCCCATATTTACTACATTGCTATTATTACATTTTTTGTCCCAAGGAGTGTCAATTTTAATGATATAACAAAAAAACAACAACTTTCCAACGTCTGCAACCAAAACAAATCCAAAATATTATGTAAATATATTTCATGGTCATAATTATAAATTAACTTTATTAAACTTTTTGGTCGTCAACGCTCCTCAACCTTGTAATTTATTTGGCCCTTTTAACCTGTTTTGATTCGAACGTCACTAATGAGTCTTTTGTAGACGAAGCTCGAGTCTGGTGCAAATTCAAAATTACAATCCTGGTATTTATGATGAGTTAATATTCAAATATAGTTACCTGGTGGTGGCGGGGAAGTCGGGCATTCCTTCTCATCTGATCCGTCATCGCAAGCTTCTCGTCCGTCACATTTTAATTTATTTTCGTAACAAAACTTTTCATCATCACACTTTGTAAAATTCTGTAAGCAGGTATAGTCTATTGGATAAAGAAAATAAAATCAATTATTATCTTTTAGTCATTATATAACCAAGAGATCTTTTATTTCAAAAATACTTTTAAAAAGTCTTAAATTCTACTCGTTTCCAACATGCATATCGCCAAATGGGATACTATTTACTATGTATACATTGGCATCATATACTATCTATAGTAAGTTTGAAAATTACCAATGAATAAATGTTTGGTTTCCATTCATTTATCTTTTTTATGTTGGATGCATGGTTACATTATCGGCTACCATATCATTTCTCTATACGTTTCTGGTGAAATTCCATCAATAAATCGAGCTTGGAATCTCAGTAAATGTGTATTTTTAACTCGGATGCATGTGATAACGGAATTGATTTTTTTCTAATTTTACATTCATAGCATTTGAGGATCTAAGATAAAAACCCTGCAAGATAGCTAGTGTTTTAGAGAAAGGTGTTAAACCAATTTAGTCCAGACTTACGTACATTTATCTAAGATAATATTTACCAACTTGCATGCATTGTCAGAACATATACTGTTGATTTTAAAACACACGTTTATTTTCTTAGGATTTAAAACGTTTCAGAAAAAATGCTCTCAAATGAGACTTCGAATTAAAAGGTGAAGGTTAAGAATATCAGTCCCAGAAAAAAATTGACATGCAATTAAAACATTTTGACACTGAATCATATACTAACGAAAATAGTAATGCTTAACAAATGGTGGAACATTTTTTCCAACCTTTTAGGAATTGACCTGACTGAAATGATGCATTTGACTGAATATTAATTTCTGTTTTTTTTGTAAGACTCTAATTCATCATTATGCCTTTGCTTCCCAAACTCTTGGTATTTTACTTACCCAATAAGTTTGTAATGAAACAGATATCGTACTCAGTGAAATCTGTGTGATATAAGTTTTCATAACTTTCAGAGGTTTAGCTATTTATAAAACCAGGTTTAATCCACCATTTTCTACTTAAGAAAATGTCTGTACCAAGTCAGGAATATGACAGTTGTTATCCATTTGTTTGACTTTACCATTTGATTAGGAACTTTCCGTTTTGAATTTTCCTCGGAGTTCAGTATTTTTGTGATTTTACTTTATACAAACAAGTATGGTCGACTTCAAGAATCTTTCCAACATTCTAATAAATTGTTTTAGTATATTGTTTTTTTAAACTTATCAACTTGTTGGTGTCTTTTGCATCCATTTGTTTCTAATGCAACATTTCTTTTAGAAATAAATAGTCCGCAAAAAATCAGAAATAAATAAATACTTATTTTGCAAAAACCACAATCATATATCTAGGATTTGATATCTTTCAACATACCTGCGCAATGATCTCCTTCGTCTGATTTGTCTTTGCAGTCCTTGAATGCATCACACCAATATGTTTCTTTAATACATTGCTTCTTATCCTTACATTTTGTGTAACCCTCTACGCATTCAAATTCTGTATAATAACAAGTTAAAGTGGCTAATAACATGATGTAGTGTAATCTATCAATATACATGTAGAATCATCTTCTCTCTGACAAATCTTTCTCTCTCTAGCGCACGCTTGCTAACAAAGTTTTCTTTGAAACAAACAAACCTGTCACACACAAATTTATATGCAAAAAATGTAAAATAGCAAAAAAACTGAATGCATGCACGAAATACATATTCACAAAACAAATACTCATGATTCATAATTATTTGTTAGATCTGAAACTTTATTGATTTCATAAATATTGGTAAACAACGAATTTAAATGATAAAATGAAGTGTAATTTCCTATATCCTTGCAAGCAGACCTGAAACATGAAATATTATTTCCATGGATATACATTTTTCCATAATCCACGAAAATTGAAATTCACGAAAATAAGAATCCACAGAAAGCAAGTTTATACGTAGATCGTATCCCCTTTCGTTGTCTTTGATTTTTAACGCCTCATAATGATCAGTGACGTAATCAGAACATTGTAATAGGATATTTTGATCAAAATAGAGAAAGGCGACAATACTTGTATACAAAGAGTTCGCACACTAAAACTATTTATTATTTGTATGTATAGAAGATGCAACTTTCATATCGATTACTCGTATCTATCTTATACATTATCTTCACCAGTAGCGGTACAGTTTACTTGGTAAAGAGGAAATTATTTACAAACTGCAAACCAATTTTAAAAGAAAACCTATAAGGCAAGTTTTAATTTCGTGTAAGCCCTGACGACGATTGCAGTGCATGAGATTCCTTAAATTGTTTGCATATGGTATATATTCGGGTTTTTTTCTGTATCGATTAATGAATTTTGAACAGCGGTATACTACTGCTGCATTTATATATTCAAAAACAGATTTGAACATCATAATCACCATTGCAAGTTATTTGTAACTACCTATACATGCCTCTCCTTCGTCAGATCCGTATCTACAGTCATCAAATCCATCACATTCGTAAGTCATATGAATGCATTGTAACCCATCCGCACACTTCACTTCACCGTTAGGACAGGGTGTGTCTGTAATTTGATGGGAATAGTATGATACAAAGATGGCTGTGTTTAATTTGAATTGAATGTTTCATTTAGTTTACATCATTATTTTCTCAAACCATCTTATGATTACAATAAATGTAATTCTAAAATAAATTGCATTCAACAGTTCTGCAGTAACCTATATCAGCAAAACTTATTGAAAAAAAAACGAAAATTTAAATAAGCGAAGAATATGGATAAAACATCTATTGTTATTTTGAAGTTTGAAAATGTTCCTCAATAGACTTATCTCTCTTTCACTATTTTATGTTACAATCATACGAGATAAAATTGGCAAGCTTCATCAGCAGGCGGCGGGTACAACGTGTTTGTATAGGTCCATAGCGCTACTGATAGATTTTTTTGTCCCAGCAAAATTGTCTTGTGATTTGACATGAATTCTCATTGATATGTTCATGTTGTGTAAATTGGATGTTTGTAAAACTTGAATTCGAAACACTAAAGATTTCTTCTTCTGGCATATATTGCCCTAGATGATTTGGCAGAACTTTCGAATTTTCAGTTTTAGATACTTTTCTACATATTTGATTTGGCCTTCTAACAGTTTAAATTCGAATGCCACTGAAAGACGAAACGCGCGTCTGGCGTTAATAATTTTAAGCCTGCTGTCGTTAATGACTGTTAAAAACCACTAGTACGATGTAAAAAGTAAAATCACAAAAATACTGAACTTAGAGGAAGATCAATTGGGAAAGTCCATAATCACATGGCAAAATCAAATAACAAAACGCATCAAAAACGAATGGACAAAAACTGTCATATTCCTGACTTGGTACAGGCATTTTCAAATGTAGAAAATGGTGGATTAAACCTGGTTCTATAGCGCTAACCCTCTCACTTTAATGACAGTCTCATCAATTTCCGATATTTTTACATTGATGCGTTAAATAAACAGACACAATAAATATAATAGTCAAAATATGGGTACATCAGTCATCTTCGTTTAACAATTTTAAAAGGAACAATTTAACAGAACACAAAAACATCTACTATCTACGAAAAAGTAAAATAACAAAAAAACTGAACTTAGAGGAAGATCAATTGGGAAAGTCCATAATCACATGGCAAAATCAAATAACAAAACGCATCAAAAACGAATGAACACATTTATTGAGTGTCTGACGTCAGAAAATTTTATACGTCACATAAATTTGTCGTTCAATGTGCGTACAAACTGCTGGAGATTATAACCAACCCAGTAGTAAGTACTTTTATGTTGACATGAAATATCATTTGTTATTTAGAATTTCTGAAAGTTTATAAATGTTGAAATAGCACGAAGGTATAATAGATTGCCCAAGACTTACTTGGCACACCTTTCTAAATATTTTCAATTTCGAATGCTAAACTTATGATTTGGTCTTCCAACTGTTGTTATTTGAGTGCCATTGATGAGCCTTATGTAAATAAAACGCGGGTTTTGTTGGCCAAATTCTAACCTATTATCTTTGATGGGTATCATTATTATTTCAATTTCTATTAATATATAGATTATAAGATGTTGAATTAGCACTAAGGTTTCTTCCCCAGTTATAGAAAAGGGATGAAAGATACCAGAGGGACAGTCAAACTCATAAATCGAAAATAAACTGACAACGCCATGGCTAAAACTGAAAAGGACAAACAGACAAACAATAGTACATATGACACAACATAGAATGCCTAAGCCATATTTGGCACAATTTATTTAGGACTTTTCTATTTTGTGCTCAACTTCGTAAAAGATTTGGCCTACCAACTGTTGGTATAGGTTTAGTGCCATTGGTGAGCCTTATGTAAACTAAACGCGCGTCTTGCTGGGCAAATGTTAAACCAGTTATATTTAATGAGTGTTTACAGCCACTCAGTTGATGCCAGTGTTGGTGAACGTTTCGTATCCGAAGTTTTCGATGCCTGATTGTACTTTTGACATAAAGTATCATTTTTACTGCAAATGAACTGTTTATTAAACGTTTAATAATTATATAGGTTTTTATCTCATATGTTTGGATAAATATAATGAATATCGATACATACGTCTAAAATTAAGACGACCTATAATATTGTATGTGGGTGGTAACAGTGTAAAATTTTCATAGGTTTGTTTATAAATACTAGATGGAAGTCAAGGTTTTTAAATTTCATTTTTTGATATTTGTTTGCGGGTAATAAATAATGTTAATGCATCACTGCATGTAAAGAAAAATTTTCACATTGCATATTCGTGTCGGGAAAAACGTAACAACTAATCCAATTGCCAGGCCCTGTAGAGTTTGTCGACAGCCAATGGAAAATGAAGGATTTTGTTAAATGCCAAACCTTTTCCTTGCAACAAATCTAGACCAACTTTAGGTCATTTGTAGAGTTATGAATAGGACCTTACATGCGCAGAGAGCGAAATACTCGATTCCATGCATACGATATCGGATAGGTCTCGACTTCCCGAATTCCAACTGGACGTTGCAGCGTATATATACATCCGACAAAGCTAAACGAACGCCTTATTAGCCACCAGTATTACTGTACAAAATTGAATGTTTAAAATCAAAACTCTGGTAAAGATGTATTACTACAAGTTATTTTCCATATTATTCCCGATGAGTTCTTAAACAAATTTTAACCCGAAGAATCTGGAATGACATCTGCAATAAAACACTAAATAACATCACAATCTTTTTAGTATGTAGTCCTTTCATGCACATACTGTTAATTCAGTAACATCATCATGTAATGCATTAATGCACATAATTTGAGACTTCGGGTTCTTAAGAGTATAATAATATTACCTTGATCATTTTGAGTTCCCGAGTGTACCACTGCGACAACATAGACTAGCCAAACGTATATGAAGTTCCTCAACATCCTAAACAAACAATTATAAAGTGTTTACTCATTCTATTTTTCTAGTTTTTGATTGCATAATGATACTGCAATAAAATATTCATAACATAAAGAGATAAGCATCAAAATAATTATAAACCAGATTCTTTTTTATCATAAAGCCTTTTAACTGTTTTGTTCTTATACTTGCTCAGCTTTCAAACATTCAGCTTTGGGAGTTTTTAATGGAGATAAATTCAGAAAATAGTTTTGGACGCATTTAAATATAACGTGTTATTACTATTGAACGACAGTACAAAATTTTAAAAACTGTTGTAAATATATTCAGATTTCTTATTTGACCTAGCATGTGACGTGCATTCTTGTAATCTTCAACATATTAGAACATACGTTAACATATCATATATAAAAAAAATTAAACACTAATTGATTTATGCAATTAAAGTAACAATATCGCTCATTAAAGAAGTGAATTTAAAAAATAATGCAGTACCTGGAGGTTTCTTTAGTCAGTCCGTTTTCAAGATTTACCAAAAAGACAGTTTAGTTGACAACAGAAGTTAAAAGAATTTATATTTAACGGTTGCGTCTGCCATGCGCAATTCGTCAGTTTAACCCGCTCCATTAGACTATATTACCAAGCATAATTTTATTATAAATTACCGTAAAGATTCAGTTTGCAAATAACAATTTTCGGCAGTCAAGCAAGAAACAAAATTATGACCTGTTTGAAAGCTTGTTCATAAAAACGTAACTATCGTATCGTGCAATCAGTTTGATGTCTCTTGCTGCAAGGGAAAATAATATAAAGGTCAGGAAAACAAAGTAAATGTACAAATACATCACATACCAGCGACGGTTAAAACATCATTTTTCATATAATTTCTTATATTTTATATTGTTTGTATCACCTCACAACACTCACTTCAAGTGCAGGTACTAGAACATAGCACTTTAAGCTGAATTCGTTGTCACATAAATGTCTTCACACTACATCTTAGCAATAAAAAACATTTCAACACTCTACAAATTTGTCAAATAATTAAACTATCCATAGTTGACGATCTTTGCTAAATTTGGTATTCAATAAGTAAGACGTACAGGGGTTTATTTTTATAAGCGAACACAAGAACATCTATATTGCTTCTTCAGACCTAACCAATAAAACTATCCCCGTCTGCTTAATGATGATACCTCTGCTAAGAGTATTCAATAAACAGGAAGGTGAAGAGAAATGAATATTAAAATTGAAGACACTGTAAAATATGTTCACATAAAGACTGATACTTAATTTTATGAAGCTCTTATGGGTGCTTCCCAAGAAACACAATTGTTATACAAAATATTAGCACTTGCTTAATAGGAAGTCTTGCGTTGTCCCAGTCAATGGATGAATTTAATGTGTCAATCAATGGCCACAGCCACGCTGTTTTGAATTTCATTCTAAATGTAACTTTGACTACAGTGGTAATATCAATACCCGTGTCCATGGCAAACGAGATGATTTCAATTTTCAAATTATTAATTGTCCAAACCTTAGCAGCAAAATCATCAGCGTATGGAATATAAATTTATCAACTCAAACGATTGTAGGGCGTTTACATCCATTACTCATAATATGTAAATCGTCAACTGTGTTTGACGAAAAGCCCGGCTTTTGTGAAAGATCGTTTAGTCCTTTTCCTAAAATAAAATACCAAGATCTAATAGATGAATAATCAGGGTCTACTTCGCAAATGATACAGGAAGGTCTTGAGTAATTGATTCTAGGTCCTGACTGCGAATAGAATTTTATCTTCTTTGCAGTTTTACCTTTACTTTTATTTGTGCTGTTTTAAATAGTCGTAATTACTCTTCACGTAATTCGCCACATATGACTCCAGCTTTCAGTCTTTTAGTCTTTTTGGCGTTCTTTCTGGTAATGGGTCCCTTTACTGACTATTATCAACTTAAAGTCTTTTTTCATTAGTTTCTTTGTTGATAAAATTGTTAGTGTGTTTGAATGTTTAATTCAGTTGTGTTGTTGTCTGCCAGGAATGTTTATATAGTTGTGGCTGCCTGGTCACAACTGGGCCAAGTCAACCTATTATATTGTTCACCCAATTTGGTAATATCACTGAACATTAAACAACTGTTATATAAGTTGACTTTTTGTCTAGCTAGAAAACAACGAAGTTTTTTTCTTAGTTAAATGCCTGTGCCAAATCAGGAATATGACAGTTCTTTTTCATACGTTTTTCCACAAGGATTTTCCTTTTATAGACATGGTTGTGCATAATTATTAATGGAAATCAGATGAGACAATCTTATATTTTCATAAACTTTATGCAAAACGGACAGACGGACTTATATAATGCATCTAGTCGTTGGGATATTAATAAAATAGTTGATCCATTAGCATTAAATCATCATAGGCCGACTCGAAAACAAAAGTGGATCAGAATAAGTCATGCAAGTACAAGCATTTAAAACAAAAAATACAGATATACATTATTTTTCCGTTAAATAATCAAGAATTTTCTCAATATACTGCTGAAATTTACCCCAAGGAACTTAAAGTTACTTTAAATAAATCAAATTTATACGGTAATAACTCTATACTGTATAACTGTCCTTTCCTGGATTTAGAATATTTCGGTTTTAAACGGGAAACTTCACACCAAAATTTACGGCAAAAGGGACGATTTTTCGTTCCCTATTGTTAATTTTCCATTTTAAGATGGTGATGTTCCTTTGGCACCATCTTACGGTGTTCATATTTCACAGCTCGTTCGCTATGCCCGTGTCTGTTGTGACGTTTTTGATTTTAACGAACGCAATCTATGTATTACTGGTAAATTATTAAACAAGGGATTTCGTTACCATAAATTACTTAAAACCTTTACTAAATTTTTCCATAGATACAAAGATTTGGTTTTGAAGTTTGGTTGTACCTGTAGAAAACTTATTTCAAACGGGATAGCACATCCTCATTTTTACCGAAATGTTGTCAACCGTGCCCGGAAATTTAGTAATGATCCTCGTAAACTTATCGCTTCTTTAAATAAAGGTACTATTCTAAAAGGTTACCAACTCAACACTGTAACAAGATCATTGAATACTGTTTTTATTGGTATAAATATTGATTGTGTTCCAGAGTGTACAACTGCGACAACATATAGACTAGCCATGTTGTCAGATCTGTTCCTAGTGTCTTTTTGTTGTCGGGATGTACAAGTACCCGGCCACGTCCACTTGTATTTTTGTTCATCTGATGAGTTAAGCCTTTTTCAACTGATTTCTATAGTTCGTTCTTACGTTGTACTGTTATACCACTGTCCCAGGTTAGGGGGAGGGTTGGGATCCCGCTAACATGTTTAACCCCGCCACATTATTTATGTATTTGCCTGTCCCAAGTCAGGAGCCTGTAATCAGTGGTTGTCGTTTGTTTATGTGTTACATATTTGTTTTTCGTTCATTTTTTTATACAAATAAGGCCGTTAGTTTTCTCGTTTGAATTGTTTTACACATAGGTGCTTGAGGACAGGATCCTGGTATGAGCCCCCCATAGTCCCTCCCCCTTATTATCATAAATCTCAGATTTTTAAATATATATCACTTATTTGTACCATATATATACTAATATACCATATTTTTACTTTAAATATGCATGTTTACTATCAACGTGAATATCGACTATAGAGCGAAGCGAAAGGTTGCCAACTTCGTTTCATGAAATTGGGGCAACGGTCAGGAAAAATTGTTTTAAAATGTAATAAAATTTCACTTACCGGTTAAATCAACGAGTCCATGCTCTTCCCAGATGATTTTCCTTATTGAATTTGGATATCCCGATATAATATAATACCGTTTTAACACTTTTATTTCATTTTTTCCGCAAGTGATGTTGCTTTTTTTTCTCCATTCAACTTCGATCAACGGAAGTAACAATACAACGACATCTGTGTGGTCTTCAGCTCAAGAAGGATAACTCCACATGTAACCGCGGGAAATGAGATGAGTTCCGGAATATATGCAGGGAAAGTACACATACGAGAATTTCGAATGTATACATTTCGAAAATCTCTTACTTTTTCTACCCCGGAACTCATCTAATTTCCCGCGGTTACATGTGGAGTTATTCATCTTGAGCTGAAGACCACACAGATGTCGTTGTATTGTTACTTCCGTTGATCGGAGTTGAATGGAGAAAAAAAAGCAACATCACTTGCGGAAAAAATGAAATAAAAGTGTTAAAACGGTATTATATTGTATCGGGATATCCAAATTCAATAAGGAAAATCATCTGGGAAGAGCATGGACTCGTTGATTTAACCGGTAAGTGAAATTTATTACATTTTAAAACAATTTTTCCTGACCGTTGCCCCAATTTCATGAAACGAAGTTGGCAACCTTTCGCTTCGCTCTATAGTCGAGATTCACGTTGATAGTAAACATGCATATTTAAACTAAAAATATGGTATATTAGTATATATATGGTACAAATAAGTGATATATATTTAAAAATCTGAGATTTATGATAATAAGAGGGAGGGACTATGGGGGGCTCATAACAGGATCCTGTCCTCAAGCACCTATGGTTTTACATTGTCATATCGGGGCCTTTTATAGCTGACTATGCGGTATGGGCTTTGCTCATTGTTGACACAATTGATTAAATAAATTATTTTATTAATCAAGACAAACTACGTTTGTCCTCGTCGAGCTACGCAAAAACATTGTAGTCATTCATACGCAAACACTATCTCATTTAATTCCGGAAGTGATATGACGTAATATAATTGTCCTACCTCCATGACAAATGTGTTGTTGTCACCGCAGATAAAGCCCCGTGTGTGTAAATATCATTACATAAACTGCTTGATAAACGAATTAGGTTTTGACAATTCACTTGGAAACTCAACATTTACCCTCACGACACTTACCAAAAAGGAAATCCTAGATAATCATAGGTCTGTTCTATGTTCGGTAATTTCAACTAAAGATGGAGAACTGGATCTTCCATCACTGTATTGGACACCTTAACTACATAAGTGTCCTTACAAACAACGGCATATTGCTGGGTCTTCTAAATGCTCCACGAAACCTCTTTCTAAATTATTAACATATATTTTATCAGCAATCAATACCGGGCTCAAAAGTTATTGTAAAACTACCTTTTCTAAAGGTGGCGTGAACCAGATGTGGATACTAAAAAAATCCACAGATCTTTTGGATTACATACTATCTAAGACTCTCATCTTGCAATAGTATTAAAACATTTGACTTTTCTACACTTTGCACAAGTATTTCCCATTCCAAACATATTTTTTTTTATGTAAATAAGGCCGTTAGTTTTCTCGTTTGAATTGTTTTACATTGTCGTATCGGGGCCTTTTGTAGCTGATTATGGGCTTTGCTCATTGTTGAAGGCCGTACGGTGACCTATAGTTGTTAATGTCTGTGTCATTTTGGTCTCTTGTGGACAGTTGTCTCACTGGCAAGCATACCACATCTTCTTTTTTATATTATCATGTTTTAAGAAAAATATCTGATCGTTTTCATAGATTTTTGAAATAAAAATAAGCGGCAACAGGTCTTTCATGATCATTTCATTCAAAGTCGTACCCGATCTTTAGCGATACGAAATATTATTTTTCCTCCAAATATTCTAATTAAACTTGAACTAAAAAAAACGCTTAGTAGATACCGTTTAAGAAGATGAGATATGAATGCCAATGAGACAAGTCTCCATCCAAGTCACAGTTTGTAAAAGTAAACCATTATAGTACGGTCTTTAAACTGAACTGCAAACTATTGTGGGCCAAAAAAAAAAAATCCTAGTGTAAAACTATTCAAACGGGAAAACCAACGGTCTAATCCATAATATAAAAAAACAAGAAACGTGAAAACACGTATATACCACATCAACAAACGATAAACATTAAATTTCAACGTTTTAATAGGTACCAACACTCATCCTTATCTGAAACAATAGTGTAACATCACAACATAAGAAACATATTAAACAGTTATACATGTATGAAACGGTATTTTAAAGAAAAACGCAGTTTATGCTTTTAAAATATGACAAAAATCATAACCTGTGTTTGGTATTTTGTTGAAATTTCGAGGAGCAATCTGCCATTTGTAGTTTTGTAAAACAAAGGGTGGAATTTTAATCTTGATTTTTCTCAGTTACTGATCATAATGTTGGACCATTTCGACGGACAGTTTAATTTGCCAATGCTTGTCATTATTATTCCCTAAATTAGATTTCTTACTTCACGATCCTATACCAGATCTTTCACGATCCTATCGCAATACTTGACCACCGTTATTTACTCTTTTACGACAATTGTTCTCGTTATAGTACCGAATGACTGCCGTGAACAAAGGTAGTCTTAAACTGTTACAAAATTTCCAAATGATTACTTTAAATGAAAGGCAATTTATTTGCATGGGCGTTGGATACATGTATTTATCGTCTCATGCGGATGTACTTTTGGATTTAAATCACCTGATTTAATACCTATAACGTAACCTTCAGCAGAAAAAAAACACAGATTTTATGTGATATTTTACTTTATGCATGTACTTTTCCTTCAAATTCACAGATGATGTTTAATCATAAAAACGGTTCATCTCACTTAAGTATGTTTCTATAAATGGTAAAATGTTTTGATCTTTTAGTCCTTTTAAAACACACTTAAAAGAAATCCAGTACGCACGCACTATAATATAAAAGTGAAGAACAAGGACCGGATCAAACCAGATTTAAAAACTGGTATTTGCTGATTCTCTATTCAAATGTTATGAAAGATAAGAATAAAATTTGAATTATATCGGTGTCAGACTGATTTGTAAAATTTACTATATTTTAAAAAATCTAACACGCAATACGTAAAAGGGTTCAATATAAAAAATATAGAAATGTGTTTTGATAGAAAACAATCCATCAACAAAGTGGTAGTAAGCAATTAAATGACACAGTACGGCTTTCGACAATGATAAATACATGTACTTAGACATGAAAAATGTAAAATAATTCAAACTTAAAAACTGAATGCCAAATTTTAAGCAAAGCAATTCACGAAAATCAAATAACTGACATGAACCAACGTCAGCCATTGTTCTACAGGCTTCTAGTTGGAGACAAGCATATATGAATAATGTGGCGGCGTTATACCTGTTTGTCAGCTTATGACAGGGATGTAACAGCACAACATAAGAACAGTTGCAATAGACTTAAACCGATCAGTACGTAGGAGGCACAAAAACAATTAACATAAAAACAATAGATACAAAGCACCGATATAATAGTACTGGCAGTAACTACTGAAAGCTAATTCAAAGCCATTATTACAACTAATAGATACATCTTGTTCTTCCAGATTTAAGTACAAATTCATACGCATCGTACATTTGTGTAACTGAGACACCATAAACATGACCTTGAGCATTGCCAAAATAAATTATAAGTATACAGTATCAACAGGATGTAAAAATATTACTTCGCATAACTGTGGATATATAGCAATATATATTAAGTATTAATTTTATTTAATTTTTCGAAAAAAAAAAAAAATTTAGTATCAATAAAAACAATCTTATAATGAGTTTACTACTGAGTTAGATAAACAACCTTTAAGAATACGTTGTTTCGAATTAACAAGGATCCATTAGTTCACACGAATCTTATCTAATAAGTCTAAGATATAATGACTCAAACATTAATGAATATACATGCGACAGTTAATAATAAGGTGTCATAGAATACAGGTTCATGAAAAGGCTTAAGCATATCAATAATTCCAACAAATCAATGAGAAGATGATTTCACTTATACAATAAAAAAAATACATATGATAAGACTATGATGCAATGTTTATAATGAAGTATAAAGATTCTATTTGTTGCAGACTAGTACGTTACAGACGCCACACAATTAGGTTTCCTGTATGCGTATTGCATAAAACAAATCCCAAACTTCATCTCATATCTTATTGTTTTATATGAAAAATTATTATTAAAGCTTTAAAAAAAAATATGTATCGCTACAAAAAAAGTGTTATGTTTATACGAAAATTCACAATTAAAATAAAAAATTTTATCAAAAGAAGTTTTGCCAAAATGATAATAAAAAAATCTTACAATGTGATAGCGACAACTTGAATTGTATGTAACAGTAGCTCATTCTGACTTAATTTTAATTATCAAAAATGTTGTCTTAATCTAAGCGTAATCCTATCATAAACAACATATAGAATACAATAAAAAAAAATACAATACAGATGATACTATGTGAAACTTCCATGTGCGTTATTTATAACTATGTACAATACCATAAATACCAAGCAAATATATTTTTCAAAACTATTTTAGATTATGATGCGCAGCATTTGTAAAATATTGATTATGTTTCAGTTCGTAGATTCAATACCAAAGGCACTGATGAAAATGTTGGTTACTGTTATTGCCACGATAAGTCCTATTGTTGCATTGTTCATTTTATGTAGCCATACTTTATTATCTGCTTTTTTCTCCGTGGCTCCTATGATTAACAATAAGACCGCCACTACTAGCTGAATAACAATGGACACTGAGATTAGGACCAAAAGTGGTATGTAATATTTATGAGACGGCCCATTAGATATTACAGCCTTAAGCTGTGTAGCATTAGCAATTAATATAGCTACATCAAGTAATCCCTCGGCAAATGTCTTCTTTCTGTCATAAGCATTCGATCCTGGTACATTCGACTCTGACTACAAATAAAAAAGAAATAAGTTCAGCTTACATACGTATATGTATAATATGCTAGTTGGATAAAACAAGAGAAATAATACATAAAAAAGACTTTGAATGATTTCCTTCTAGTTAATGGGAGATAATTCAATTTGAACCATGTGCCATCGTCTGTTATACTGATAAAACTGAGAATGGAAATGGGGACAATAGCCCGACCAAAGAGCAGAAAACAGCCGAAGCACACCACTTGGTCTTCAACACAGCGAGACAATCCCGTACCCGAAGGTGGACTTCAGCTGACCCAAAAACACAAATGTGTACACTAGTTCAGTGAAAATAGACGTCATATTATCCATTATACTAACCATACTATAATAATTTATTGGAAGGAAATTTATTATACCCCTAAAATGTTTGTGTCATTTACTTGATTTAACACATGACAATGACTTTGATATCAAGAAATATATTTATGACTATTCAATTATAATGACGATTGTTTCTCTCTTCAGCATGTTCAAGTAAAAAGAATTACTGTTCACAATTTCGACAATGTTGTCTCAATTATTTCATTCATGAAGTCTTTTAATCCGTTCTATTTTTTTTAGTTATTCGCATTTTTTGTCCTTATAATGTTCCTTTGATTATACTTTACTGGTATAATTTCGAAAGTGTTTATCTTTGTTACATGTTAGTCGATTTCGTTTCCTCTTATCTTGCCCGAATTAACCATGTACACATACAGAGTTTCATAAATGTTTCTTTTTTTTTTACAATTACAGGTAAAAGAAACAATGTTTAGTCAGGAACGATAATTTTGATATTGACATCCTTTGTCTTAAAAATGAAATTGTTAGCTTCATGTCTTGTAATTCGCTTCATTTATTTTCGGGCATTTTCGTGTGCGTTATTATAGCTGATACTGTTCTAACTTTTTGCATCCAGCTTATAAAATTGTTCGATCTTCTTTTGCGACAAGCAGTTTTTATTTTCATGTAAATTACCAAGTAAATCACAAGTAATGTTTATGCCCGCGTCACACTGTCCCGATTTTTACGCCGATTGCAACACGATTATGGAAATTTTCAAAATCGGGACTGATCGTATCCAGATCGGGCTATTCGTAGTGCCATCTTTAACCATCTTTAACCATCGGCCACTTTTTCTAGCCTTCGGGGACAACTTCGGGAAGGGTTCTAAATTTTTTAACATGTTAAAAAATTCCCGAAGTTGCGTCCGATGTTGAGGGTTCGTATTGAGTTCGTATCACCATCCTCACCATCGTAATGTCACCGGGAATGCATCTTTGAACATCGTATTGCATTCGTGTTTCCATCGTTTCCATCGGGCAGTTTTGACATGACGATGTCTACACGAATGAATCACGAAGCTACCCGAAGGTCTTACGATGGCAACACGACTTCGTGAAGACCTCTTAATCCCGTCGTGTTGGCATCGAATAAAAGTACGAAGGCGACAAGATGGAACTACGACGGCAATAAATCCAGCTAAATGTAATTAAGTTAATTTTTGCGCTAAAATACATTTAAAGTGCCATGCGCGATATGCACTGGTCTGTCTAATACGACAGTTAAGAAAGACGTTTACAAAACATGGGGCTCATGAATATCATATGATTCTATGAGAACAAGAAAGGCGACAGCGTTGTTTCTATTAATTCAAATGGAACAAGAAGAGCAGCTATTACAAGCTAAGGATTTACTTTTACAAGTAAAATATTATTTTTTGTCAATTTTTCATATCAAGTAACATAATGAAAATCATAAACGCGCCTCGTACACCAACACTGCAGGTACACGTATAAAGGGAAACCAACTTTTTCTTCATTATCCTGATTTTTTATATGTATCGTCTAAGTTGTTGTCACACGAATGTTTACTCCATTACCATTTTGTTTTCTATATGCCATATTTTGCCGCATTTGTTGCTTTCCCCACATCTTTCCTTTTGTCTATATTATTATGATATTCTCCTGGAAAGAGCTCTTTTTTAATAAAAGGGACCAACGAACCCATTACCTTACCTTTAAGATAGATCAGTAAACATGGGCATAATTATGGGTGATTATTCAGACTAGTGCACACATTTTACAGTTCAAACAAGGCAATGCCGAGCTTGGCATCCCCTCGTATGTAACATATTGGGGACAAATATGGACACTATATATGTATTTGACACATGCAGAAAATGGTAAATTGAATATGCATATTTGTTACATAAACCATTTTTTTAGAAATCAAACATAACATTCAGTAACTGGAAATACCTTTAATATTGTCTTTAGAACCAGCAGGTAAAAAAATGAGCAACCAATTTCCGGTGTATTATGCTATTTCAATGAGAAAAAAACAAGTCCATCTGCATGACCTTGACCTTTGGCCTTGAACGTAAAAAATGTCAGATCATTACAAGGAGGAACAATATACCAAATGTGGTTAAAATCTCTTGAAGCATATTGGTTTTAGAGTGTCCACAAGGGTGATATTGCCTTGTATTACAACTGCCACTGTGACCTTGACCTTTGAACTTTAATGTCAATAGCGCTTAAGATATTCTCCTTCTCCCTGATTCTGTTGGCATTATATTCAGAGACTCAGAGTCAAGTTTTACCCTTCAAACCCACGGTCTTCCGTCTTATGATTAAACCAGAAAGTAAATGTACAATATAATATATATTTAATATCGATCAAACAATTTAAAACGCGTGAACCCTTCGGCATATAATTTTTGAAATACTTTAGGCTTTTCTACCTCAGGCATAAATTACCTTAGCTGGATTTGGCCAAACTTTTAGGAATTTTGGTCCTCAATGCTCTTCAACTTTATTTGACCATTTATCTTTTTTGGATTCGAGCGTCACTGATGAGTCTTTTGTAGACAAAACGCGAGTCTGGCGTATATACAAAATTTAGTCCTGGTATCTATGATGAGTTTATTCAAATGCATCATAAGCTGTACACGACGTCTTTTAGACATCGTATGGTCATCGCGCCATCATCGTAATCCATCGTGTAGCCTTCGTAATCCATCGTGTAGCCTTCGTGATCCATCGTGTAGGCTTCGCCTGAGATATGAAGCTTAAATACCCGTCTTCGGTTAACCTTCGTATGTCCATCTTTTGCTATCGTATATAATTTCGGCACCATCGTGTAGACTTCGTTATTCATCGTACTTGCTTCGGTCACTTTTTTGTATTTTAACGAGATCGGGACCAACTTCGTACGAACTTACAATTTTCACATTCGGGTGTCCATCGTATATAAAAATCGGGACAGTGTGACGCGGGCATTACTGAATGTGCGGAAACCGGAAACAATAATATATTCATTCATTCAATATAATTGACCACCAGCAACTTGACTAAACAGCACTGAATTTGCAGAAAGAATATGTAAAAAAAAAAAAGACAGAATACTATAAATGACACAGAAAATTATTTTCAATCATAGAAGATTTGTTTCAGATCAAACTGGCCGTTTCATTAAGAAATCTATTTATAAGAGAAATATATGTTTATAAGACATCCATCCAGTATATTCATTTTAACATCAACCAGAATATTATCAGACATTAAAATTGTAAATATATTCGTCCTAGAAGAGAGCATGTCAGGATTTGAGATATTCAATTAAAATGAGAGATAGCGTTCACCAGAATTTCCGCTGCTATACCAAGTATCACGACGAATCAGCTATAAGAAAGGAGACAGTAAAGTGTGTTCAATTATGAAACTTGGTGTAATTACTCAAAGTGATTCAAAATTTTCGTTAAAAATGATATAAATGGTACATGTTCCAAAGTAGAAATTAAGTATTATAAATGGACGAAACGCGAAAGATACCAGAGGGACATTCAAACTCATAGATCGAACATAAATTGACAACGCCATGGCTAAAAAATAAAAGACAAACAGACATATAATAGTATACAAGACACAAGACTAAACAACACGAACCCCTTCAAAAGGTCTCGGGTACTCTGGATAGGTAATCAGATCATGCTCCACACGTGGCACCCGTCGTGGTGCTCATGTTGTTACAAAAATAGTCTGATTTGGTAGGTCACTTTCGTGAAAAGAGAACGGGATTGAAGTAACGATACAAGAAACATATCCGATATCATCAGTGAAACTGAATCCGTAATAGTCAACCAACTCGTAATGGCGTCTGTAAAATTTACGAAGTCATAGAAATAATTTCAACTTCACCATTTGGAACTCCTGGATTAAAAGCTTTAGTAAGCAGTAACCATCTATCAAAGTAATCATGATAGGAAATACAAGAACGGGAATATCGTATATATAGGTATATATTTTGTATATAACTCCATAAAACATGATACAAGAAACAATGTAAGTCAACGGTGTCCTCTATGAAATGTGCCTTCGTGATCTTCTGTGCTGTGACTTTCATTTTCGATCACATAAATTCTTCGTATTTACTAATTAAATTCATATGGAAACCCCATATTATGACTCAATGACCTCTAACAAAAGATTTATAACGAATTATTATAATTACTTAGTAGTTGTAGAACATGAAGTCACATAAAAAGATACATTCATACTCGTTTAACTGGATTGAAATATACGAGAATATGTACTCCTGCCGACTAAACCGACCATGTATTTTCTTTCGTTACATCTAAAATTTACAATATTAAGAATCATGAAAGCAATCACGTCATTGAAAAAGTGAAGAAGTAATATGGAAAACTGATATAGTTTACCTTGTATGGGGAATTCATTCCAACAGTTATGTCTGCCATCTTTTTATATTTCTTGCGATCGTCTGTTATAATTCTTGTTTTATATATGTATTAAAAGTTATCTATATTCTGACAAAGACACTAAATATAAATTTAATATTGTTCATCATAGAAACTTTCCACTTCGAATATATAGGGACATGTCAAGATAACTAAGATTTATATGTTGGTAAAGCCCTTTTTGTTTACTTATTGCATAGTGTAGTAATGTTTTAAATAGACGTGGGCATATCGGAAAAATCACTATTTTATTCACCTATAAGTTGGGTTGATATCGTGCTTATATTTTAAAGGAAGACGAACTTACATGTAAATATACAAGTAAGAATATGTATGATTGCAAATAAGACAATTCTCGACCAAGAACAATAGGTCATCGTTCGGCCTTCATCAATGAGCGAAACCCATAGCGCTTTGTCAGCTGTAGAAAGCCTGCTACGACAAATATAAAACGACTCAACCGAGAAAACTAACGGCCTGATTTAAATGTACAAAGCAATGAACGAAATACAAATAATGATCCAGCAACAAACGAATTACAGGTTTTTTACTCGAGACAGGCACATACAGAATCTGGTTAAACATTTTGGCGGGCTACCAACCCTCACTTAACCATCGACAGTGGTGTAACAGTACAGGATTTGAGCAAAATATGAAAATCAGTTTGAAAGGGATGAACTCATCAGATCGAATCAAAGCCAAAACAAAAAACAGTAACAAACAAAAACACATACAGGGTGTTGCAGGCAGGGTACTTGTAAATCCCAACAACAAAAAGGACACAAGTACAGATCTGAGAGTATTCACAGTTATTGGCAGCTTTTTCAAAGCTAAAAACAGCTTATAAAAATGCTATGTAATCAAGACTTATTTCAGTTTACAACTTTCATCCAACGGATTGATAAAAAAACCGTCATGAACAGTCAGGGGAAACATTACCTTGTGCAATGTCAAAATACAGGTATCGGCAGATTGCATAACCGCAAATTTGCATATGTATTTGTATATGAAAATAATATTAGTTTGATTGTAATTTACGGATAACAAAATCAATATTATTGCCAATAAGCAATATTCAAAGATCTAATCACAGGGTTGAGTTTGTTACCTTTTAGAACCAGTTTATGTAAAGAATTGCTAAGTTTACCCACATCGTATCCATATCCGGGCTCGGTAAAAATTAGAATTTACTATCCCATGTGAAATAAATTTTTAACAGGTACCAAATCTTGGTATCTATTGAAGAATTTAGTAAAGATTTTAAGTTATTTATACTAAGGAATACCCGCCAAACCATATAGAACATATGGTCGCAATAGATGTACATGAAATTTACAAAAAGGGGGGGGGCGAAAGATATCAGAGGAACAGTCAAATTCATCAATCGAAAATAAACTGACAAATAAATGTACACAAGAAACAACATAGAAAACTAAAGAGTGAGCAACACGGACCGCACCAAAAACTGGGGGTGATCTAAGGTGCTCCGGAAGTGTAAAGCAGATCCTGCTCCACATGTAGCACCCGTCGTGTTGCTCATGTTATTACAAACCCGGTAAATAGTGATAGTGATAGGTCATATTCAACGAAAGGGGAGGGGATTGTAGTTACGACGTAAAACACATATCCGATATCATGTGTCCTACGGTTGTCGTACTTATACTTATATAAATGAAATATACATGCATATCTATTTAATATAAGCATGACAGTCCCTATAAAGAAAGCGAGTGTAGGGGACAATTCTAACATTTTCTGTTATTGTTTTTTATATAACAAAAAAAATTCAGGACAAGGCTGATTGTGTGTTATCTGTGCTTTATGTACTAGAAGTACTTGATTGTACAGTTTTAAAAAATGAAGTCAATTGATATCAGGAGTCAAATAATGACAGAACCATCTTTTTATGAAACTTACATATAGTATCTATATCCGAATGTCACATGATCGGCAGGATATGCGTATCTTTTCGGAGCAACTGAAATCACCACGTTTTGGGTTTTTTTTTTGGTGGAGTTCGTGTTGCTCAGTCTTTAGTTTTCTGTTTTGTTTGAAAACTTTCGATCGTTTTGCGTTTTTCTGTCATGACATTGTGAATAGATATATGGTATGAGTGCCAATGAGACAACTCTCAATCAAAGCCAAAACTTTTAAAAGTAAACCATTATAGGTCTTAGTAAATTTTTTTCATTTTACTTGTAACGGAGTATTTTCTACAAAATATACATGTATGTATATACACAATATTTTGTATTATGTCAGGATTTAGATTTTTCGAGTTTGAAAAAAATACTAGAAGAAAGAATTTATAGACGTTCAACTTGTACGAAGTCTAGATTAACTGAATTTTGTTATTGTCACTGCATGTAGGTTATAGGCGAATAAAATGTTCACAAAAAAAACGTTATGGCTGAGAACATTATCTTCTCACACAGGAGATGGGTGTTCACATATTGGATTTACAGGTGAGGCCTCAGGAAGGTTTACTGGAAAAAATATAATTTAAACATAATAAGATTTAAATCTAAATTTTAAATCAGTTATCGGTAGTGCTCATACCACTGTCCGTCGTTATACTACTTCGTCAAGTAATAATTTGGTTTCTAGTTGGATTATCGATCTTTACAAGTGATTGATTTACCCATAATCCTCCTTTTGACGTCGACATTTAGGAAAAGCAGACGCATTTTTAGCCATAGATTTATCTTCTAAAAAATCGACACCAATCTGACACATAAGTTGTTAAAAACCTTATTTTTTAAAAACTGTTTCAAATAATATTTATCAAGCCTTAGGATTTAATTGTCGTTTATTTTGACTCGATGGATACAATTGTCGAAGGGTCGTGGCAAAATTATGATTCTTAGCAGACGGCATGGTCAGGTTTTGTCGTCATTCCGAGAGAAAGTAGATCACTTCTACATCGAATTATTTCTAAATTCTATTTCCGATATGCAATTTTGACAATTTAAATTTTAGTTTAAATTTAGAGCAAACTTCTAAATCTAAATTTAGCATTATTTTGGTTGATTAGAGACGCACGTAAAAATATTAAGATGGCTGGATTATTGAATACTAAATACAAAATAGTGTTTGTTTTACGATGGATGGGGCATTGGCAAATCTTATTTTCATTTTTTTTCCTCGTGCTTTGAGACACGATCGGCCACAGCAGAATCAGCAGATGTGTTGTGTTTTTTTTTTTTTTTTAACGTTTTTTTTTTTTGTTGCTTTTGTTTGTTTGTTTCTTTTGTATTGTTTGAATTCTTATATATGTTCATATACATATTTACATGATTTATCATAGCATGTCTTTTTCAGTTTAAAATGCTTAGGGTATCTGGTAGGAAGAGGCGACAATGTTGTCTACATCGGCTAAGAAAACTTTTTTGCGTTTAAACATTATGATGGAGATTCTGGTGTTAACAGATCTATAGAGGGTCCAGTAGCAACAACTTTACACAGTTCAGAGGTTAATATGTCTATGACTATGGCTCCGGTATTCACGACCGCTACTTCTAGTTCTGCTGATGATAATCAGGTAATTTTCCAGCTTTTCTGGTCACTGTTCCGTATATCTGCAAGCTCTTCTCCTTTTTGAAAGAAAATGATTGCAATTGCTGGACTGTTAGGAGTCGTCTGAAATATGGACATGTTTCAAAATATGGAAAAGACAACTATTTTAAACACATAAAAAAGATGCGGAAGATACCCTCCAGTCGAAGGGGAAATTACAAATCAATGCTATGGCAAAATGACATGAGTTTGTGGATTTCCAAGTACTTTTAGAGGTCATGCATCGGTGTGGTGCATTTTAAGTTTGAATAAAACAGGATTTTACGTACAACTAATATCATTGAGTCAGTGCAGATGTGGAAATGACAACATTGTTTTATAAGTACCAAGGAAGTGTTTGTTTAAATGACATACACATTTTAATTTCCTTTTAAAATTTTAATGTATTCAATTCAAAATACTTCCTGACTGGCATTAACAATTACTAATTTGGATAGTATATAGTCGTCCATAGACTAACAATGTCCTCCCTGAGACGACGCACTGAAAGTACAACAAATATCTTAGACGACAATGACACAAACATTTGGACAAATAGACAAAAAAAAATAAAAGGATATTTAAAAAAATCCTTTATTGTTAATGTAATATTATTGGTTGCTCTTGTGGTTTTACTCATTATAAAACTACGTCTGTATGAAAAAGACAAAAAGATCTGGAAAGATAATGAAGTGTCGTTCGGGACAACAAATTCCAACAATGGTGTTTGTATACCTTGTGACTCCCTAGGATCCACTGTCAAAGCTAATGATACTTTGTTTGACAGCATCAGCCGTACGGAAGATGGACGGAAAATATGCTGCTACAAAGATCCGGAATACATGCAGAAAATGATTTCACGGGTATGTAACATATATGTGTAAAATCCTTTCAAGCAAAATACAGTTCTGATTTTTCTAATGTAGTTACAAATAATTTTTTCATACTCAGGACGAGAGCAAATCAAAAATATAAAAAGAAATCTGCTAAGGGCGTCCGTCGGGATGAATGAAGAATTTTAACTGACACAGGAAAAAGCCGAAGATCATGTTGGTTATTTTATTTTTAATAGGGCCACCTACGTAACCACCATGTAGTAGTCAAAAAGGAATTCTTAAACATGTAATAAATGTGGCACTTTCGGGAGCACCGTCTTCATGTGGCATCACATTTGAAGTCCCCATATCGACCGGCGTATTAATACACTTCTCTTACGTGAAGCTAAAGGGAACTTTGGCACTTGCAAAGGAGTCGAAACTTGGTACCTACCTCTATTTCATCGAATACAGACAGTTTAATTTATTTTGAGGTCGACCTACTGCCTCGGTTAACATCCTCAATGTACCCCTTTTGTTTAATCTTGTAGACTTAGACAAAGGAGTTTTTGGATCAATCTCTGTTCCTAGAAATCAAACTTACACAAACCATACTCAATGTTTCAAGGTATCCTAATAAACACAAGCTAATTTGTTTTTGTCTTATTTTTTTGTGTATAGATGATGGATCCAATGATAACAAAGCCAGCCTTGGATATTGGTAAGTAAAATATTCGTTCGGATCAACTGCTAAATTAAAAAAACAAATCGAGTGAACGTTTAATAGATACTTAAAATAAAACCTGTCTGCCAATGTATAATTTACAAAAATTACGTTATTGGATCATTTTTTTAAAAGGTGCCGGTGTCAGATAAAAGACAAACGAAACTAAGACAGGCATGACATCGCAAAGAAATGCCCATATATAAATAAGGTAAATATGTATACCATTCCAATAAAATTGTTTGGTATATGAACAGCCAATAAAACCTTTCAGTGTACGTTTTATTGTGCTCATACCGTATACTGTAATGGAAATGAATAGGAAAAGTATACATTAACTTTACAGATTATGTGATTGAAAGAAAGATGAAATGGTGGAGCACCAGACAACATTCTATCCACATGTATTTAGATTTGAACTCGCTGACAGGTATTTGATTTATCATTTTGTTCTAATTGGATAATAAATAGAAAATAATTGTCCGACACGTGAAAGTAAAACCGAAAAAAATAACATCACATCCTCGCTTAAAAGTTGAAGTGATGTTGTTAACTGAGCCCGTACATTAAGAAACAATACATATAAATTTGTCAAACCTTTATTTAAACTTATCCATTTAAAATAGTTATAAAATCCTTGGCATAGTTTTTTATCGGTACTTTCATTGATGTTGTTATTAATTTATAAATTTATGAATTAATGAATAAAAATAACAAGAATGTGTCCATAGTACACGGATGCCCCACTCGCACTATAATTTTCTATGTTCAGTGGACCGGTGAAATTGGGGTCAAAATTATAATTTGGAATTATAGTTAGAAAGATCATAGCATAGGGAACATGTGTACTAAGTTTCAAGTTGATGTAACTTTAACTTCATCAAAAACTACCTTGACCAAAAACTTTAACCTGAACTTCGCACTATCATTTTCTATGTTCAGTGGACCATGAAATTGGGGGTCAAAACTATAATTTGGCATTAAAATTAGAAAGATCATATCATGGGGAACATGTGTAATAAGTTTCAAGTTGATTGGACTTCAACTTCTACAAAAACTACCTTGACCAAAACTAAATTAACCTGAAGCGAACGGACGGACGCACGGACGCACAGACGAACGGAGGTACAGACCAGAAAACATAATGCCCTCTACTATCGGAGGTGGGGCATAAAAACAAAATGAGTATTCCTAATCAATTATGAACACTTAAAGTCTACAACCATCGGATACTCATATTTAAATTTGCGTTGTACAAAGTCATATTTTCTCAATCCTCATTTACTCGTTCAATTTAGGAAGTCACGTGAAAAAATGAGCGAAGGGGAGTTTTTAGTAATAATCAGGTGCTTTACTTTCAATCAGTTTGCGATTAACTTGTCCACCTGACAGAGGTTACGTGGCTCTTGAGTTATTTTCAGTGTTTGAAGATCAATGATAACAGAAGTAGTGAGGAATACGTCAGTCATTGGGGAGCAATTCAATAAGAAACAAATAACCAAAAGACTTTCAGAGGACAACACACACTCCAACATCAAAAATATCTCTTACAATATTGCAAGTTTTAAATTATTCCGAGGTAACAACATAATCATAAAAAATCATCGACAGCTATATATATGGGATCATAGCAGCCATCCATACCTTATTCTTGAAATATATGGGATCATAGCAGCCATCTATACCTTATTCTGGAAATTAAAGAAAAAACAACATCAAGATCACATAATAAAGTATACTCACTGATGAGGTTCAAGGGATAACCACAAAAAAGGTCCATAATAAATAGGTGGTTAGGTTGTATATAAATCGCAATGTCTCCGTTTTTTAATCCCGATTATTAGACTTAAAACGTCACATGAGTGGTGTCACCTAACGTTACTTACTGGAAGACGTTATCCAAAATAAAAACGTTAGAATGCACGTTTTTCAGATGGTTTTCTAAAATTAACGGATTTTATGAGCGAAATTTATGAACTTTAGATTCATGTTTTCTTAAATAATATACTAAGCTTTTTTACATTAATTTATATTCTCCGCTATTTTCAGGAACGAATCTTGCGTGGACGTATAAGACTGACCACCTAGGAACAGCTCATAGAAACGATGTGACCTACAATACAAAAAATCATAGCATTGAAATAGTAGAAACGAATATTTATTTCGTCTACTCTGCCATTACCTTTGATTTTGGGGACGTTACTACTGTTGGGTTATATCGGCATAAGATAAAGCAATGGCTTAAGCTTCTACCAAAGACTGAACGACAACCTTTACTGCGAAGTAGATTTGGCGGATCTTCAGAAACAAGAAGAGTGTATACTAGTTTTCTTTGTGGAACTTTTAAACTTGATAGTGGTCTCGTAGTGCAGAGCGAAATTTCTCCTGAGGCAATCAAACATGTTAAAAAATCAAAATATGCAAATTATTTTGGACTTTTCAAAATCTGAAAACTGATACAAGTATTACCCAATATGAGGATATTCAGTTTCAAGAAAGTAAACAATATAAATGGAACTCTTAATTTTGGAAGGTACAACATGATCAAGTTGGCATATCTGGATTGTTAACATACGATTTCGTGGCCTTTGAAAATTTAAATACATGTGTATACTTTTTATGTTTGTATCTTACATATTTTAATATGCTCTAGTTATAGTATGGAGCTACAAGATATTATACATTTTTTAAATTCAATACAAATTATTACAAAACATTCGCTGACGCTTGGATCAACTCATTTTGCATATGGAAATTTTTTTATTGAAAACATCCAAGGAAAGATAACAGATTGATCTGTTAAAAGCATCTCTCCCCCGGAAACACAATTTTGGAAATAATCCTGAAAATGGTAAATATAATCTTATCGTGAAGAGAGAGTCGGATACAGAATTTTATTTCCGGGTGTGTTTCAGTAATCTGTTTTTCATTAAAACATAAAAAAAGAAAAGAATTTCAAATATGATGTCTTTCCAGATTCAATATTTTTTAATGTTACAAGTTGATAAAATAACAAATAAAAATTAACTTTTCTGTATGGGTCCAGTGAAATACCTGGTAATACATGTAAGTCTTCATGACTAACTAGGTGTGTTTGAATAATACATGTAAACACTAAAAAAAAATCATAATAGTTCTATGCTTTTGGATCTTGAAATGTAGGACTGTTTGTCTTTAACTTTTACAACGAAAATGTTGTTTATTAGTTAGGATTGTAGCACAGTAAATGTGATATTCAGGTGGCCATTTGGTTTAGGAAAGTAATGTTACTGTTCTGCTGCCTTGATGTGTCTTTTCTATGTTCTATTTTCAACTTCATTACCCGCGCATCGTCAATTTTAAAAGACCCAAATGTTGCAGAACACTTAAACAATTAAACGAGACTCGCCTTGGTAAGAGTCGAAGTTTGATTGTGATTCTATGAGTCATAGAATAACTGATGGGATTAAATGAGATAGTGTTTGCGGATGAATGACTTCAATTTTTAAAGATGGTTTTTGTTATTTCAAATAGAGACGAATGGGTTAACTTAGTAATGCCTCCTATAAATAAAATGTACCAGTATTACATACTAATTTAAACAATTACCCTTTAGTAACTTACCCTATTCAAGTAGGGCGGGCAGGTGGCATTTAATCCCATCAGTGATTCTATGACAACATGATAATATTGACTGTTTGTTTAGAAAGCCCTCGTTTTCTGTATAGTTTCCTGACACAAGACAAGCAATCAGAACTAGCGTTCTCTGAAGTGAATGGTCCTTGTCTTGATGAGGAATCGTTAACAATTTTTTGGTTTTTGGAATTATTAAGGGATTGTCTATTAACAATTCCACCAACCTGGTAAGCCAAGGTTGCGTTGTCCAAAGAGGTGCTATCAGTATTCCGTTGGCCTTTTCCATCCTTATTTTCTGTACACAAGACAGTAGACTGAAAGGATGGAAAATGTATACTGAATTAAAATGTTTCCAATTCAAAGAAAATGCATCTATAAATGATGCAAGAGGATCTGTTTTTTGTCATTTCAAATAGAGACAAATGGGTTAACTTAGTAATGCCTCCCAAAAATATAATGTACCAGTATTACATACTGAATTAAACAATTACCCTTTAGTAACTTACCCTATTCAAGTAGGGCGGGCTGGTGGCATTCAATCCCATCAGTGATTCTATGACTGATAGAATCACAATCAAACTTCGAATCTTACCAAGGAGAGTCTCGTTTAATTGTTTAATTCTATTACGTCATATCACTTACCGGAATTAAATGAGACTTTAAAGCCAATGACAAAAACCTAAATGTCAGCTTAAGTGTCTACTTACAATACTTCTTCAACTTCAGATTACTGCAAAACTGCTGACACAAATACATCCTCTGTAAGCACCTTCTTGTTAGTTATAAAACTTAGAGAATGTTCTCTCATTTGTCCATCCTGCTTTGTCAAGGATTTCCTGAATAGGGACTGCCTTGAATTTTGCTGGTGATGTCGTTGCTGAGCGCATACTGTGAGCACCATAAATCTTCGTATCTATGCCAGATCTTCGCAAAACAGTTTTAACCCATCGTGCAATTGTATCTTTAATAACATCTTCGTGTGGTTTTACATAACTAATTAACAATTTTGAATTTTTCTGACGCAATTGTTTTGTTCTGTACAAATATTCTTTTAACACGATATAAACACAAAGTCTCCTATCTGGAAGATAAGCTTTCAAGTGTACCTGTGGGTTCCTATACCAAGGTCTACTTTGTTTCAATAGTCCCTCTGTTTCTACAACAACTTCATGTACCTAATCATTAACGGTTGCGAACCTACTAAGTGTCCTTCTCATTTCAGTCTTAATGCTGACAGAGATCCTCTAGCAATATTAAGAGAACTATATTCAAGGCCTGCCTCAAATAAACTGGTTAAGAAACCTAAAAAATTCTACAGTTGGTTGAAATGAATTAATCTGTTTTTCACTACAGTATAGTGAAACCATCTTTTTGTGAACGTCTGATATTGTTTTTTAGTACCAAGTTTCCATGACGACATGATAATATTGACTGTTTGTTTAGAAAGCCCTCGTTTTCTGTATAGTTTCCTGACACAAGACATGCAATCAGAACTAGCGTTCTCTGAAGTGGATGGTCCTTCAAGTTGTCTTGATGAGGAATTGTTAACACTTTTTTGGATTTTGGAATTATTAAGGGATTGTCTATTAACAATTCCACTAACCTGGTAAGCCAAGGTTGCGTTGTCCAAAGAGGTGCTATCAGTATTCCCTTGGCCTTTTCCATCCTTATTTTCTGTACACAAGAACCCAGTAGACTGAAAGGAGGAAAAATGTATACTGAATTAAAATGTTTCCTGGAATATGGGTACATGACAACCAGATCCCATTTTTAATACACAATAACCATAAACTTCTACTTATTTCATTTCAATCTGATGATTTTGAACCTCCCATATTATTAATGTATGCAACAGCTGTGGTGTTGTCTGTTAAAACTTTAACATGGTTATGTTTTATTTTTTCCCTAAACGATTACACAGCAAATTTTATAGCTAAAATTTCTAAATAATTGATGTGCTTCTCTCTTCTTTTTCTGTCCATTGACCACCTATCTTTTCTTGCTCTAATACAGCCCCCCCCCCCCCCCCCCCCCCCCCCCCCCAATCCCAATCCAGACCTGTTTTGTGTAAATATATTTAAAGACCACCAATTTAACTCATATTTCATTGACTGTGTTATAACCATATTAGAATCAAAATTTCCATTTGATTTTTTAAGAGCGTTAGTTTTTTCATTTTCTAAATTCCTGTAAAATAATTTACCAATATCTACTGCAGAAAAACTTGAAACTATCAAGCCAATTACTTTTGCCACATTTCGAATTTTGTCTATATTTTTTAAATATATTTTTTTGCATTCTTCTAGATCTGAAATGCGTTCTTTTTTTATCAAGTGGCAAAGTGACAATCATTTCTTCAGAATCTATAATATTTCCTAAAAATGTAATCTTTTTAGAAGGTTCAAATACTGATTTTTTCAGGGTGAATCATAAAACCTTAGTTTTCCATAAGTGAAATTGTTTCTTGGACATTATCTTTACATTCTTTATGTGTAACAGCACATAGCAGACTATCATCAATATAGCCAGCATTAGTATAACCTAAATTTCTCAACCTAGAATAAACTGGTTATACTTAAGAGTAAACATTAAATCGAATACCAATTCCTTAAAACCTAAAAGTAATACAAATGCTATTTTTTTGGAATATCAATGAAAAGACGAATTGGCCTGTTTTTGAAAGTAAACTGCGCAAAAAAATTTCAAATTTTAATGTATTTTGTAAAGAAACTATGAATGTTGATCAAAAATGGAACTGCTGGAAAGAAAAAGTAGAAAATGCAGCTATAAATTCAATCGGTATGGCAAAAACTGTCCGGAATTATAGGTTTTGGGGACAAAGAGTTAGATGAACTTTTAAAACAAAGGCGCGAGGCAAATCGACTTAAGCGTATACATGATAAAAACCACCCACACAACGATGAAGTAGGCCAGCGACTAACAAATATCTATAAAAAAACGAAAAGAAAAAGTTCACCAAGCTATTAAAAGTAAAGTGCGTTAAGTAAAAATGAAACAGTTCACGAGCAAATGCACAAATTCAAAAAATAAAATTAAAGGCTTTTGGGATTTCTTAATTTAAAGCAAAATGCTAGTTTGCCATGCGAAATATTAGATCCTGTTAATTCAGGTGTAAGATTAACGGAACCTGATCGAATTAGTAAAGCCTTATCTGATCAATGCAAAACAGCAAAACCGAATTAGCTAATGATGTTGAATCTTTGATGTACAAAATAGATAACAATTTGATTCAGGCGGAAACACCTTTATTGCTTTCGACAACATACCCAATGAAGTTCTAAAATACGGTGGTGATATACTGGTTGATTCCTTGTTGAACTGTTCACTAAGATAACCGATTTGGAATGCATCCCTGTTGAATGGCATAAAGGTATTGTAACATTAATTCACAAAGGAGGTTCGGTTCATGATTTGGCAAATTACAGGGGTATAACCTTAACTTCGAATGTATATAAGGTTTATTGTAAAATTATTGAGGAAAAAATTATTAATTATATTGAAGACAGTAACTTATTAGCCTTTAGAAAAGACAGAAGAGTTGAAGATCATATTTTTTAACTTTAAGGAGCTTTTCTTAAAAAAAAAGAAAAAAAAAGGAAAAAACGTTTCTAGCTTTCTTAGAACTATCATCTGCTTTTGATAAAGTCTGGAGAGATGGTTTTTTTATCTTCTTTGGCAAAATGGTATTCAAGGAAAATGCTGGAAACTACTACGTTCCCTTTATAAAAATGTAAGTAACAAGGTCAGTTTTGGAAATTACGAATCAGACTGGTTTGATCAAGAATTTGGCCTAAAACAAGAATGTATATTATCTCCTACACTATTTTCTATCCTAATGCCTGATCTTGTCTCAATGATAAAAGAAAAGAATCTCGGTATCAATGTAGCGACTGAAGTTATAAGTAGCCTACTCTTGTTTAATGCCAAAAAATCAAAAGTTCTAGTGGTAGGAAAAAGACTTAACGCAAATAAAAACTGGTTTCTAGGGGATGTTTTAATTGATGAAGTAAACGAATATATACTTGGGTGTTTATTCCTCAAGAACGTTAAAATTTAATCATATTGAGAAATACCTTAAGGAAAACTTTGAAAAGAAACTTAACTATATTATTCGCGTTGTAGGAGAACATGGCGATTTTAATCGGTTTAATTTTGGCTGCACTGTAAAAACAGTGTTTAGATCCTAAACACTTATCTAAACACTTTTTCTGTGTACGTTTTGAAACGCGTTTAGCATCTAAACATGTTTAGATTTTAAAAAGTGTTTAGATTTCAACAAGTGTTTAGATGTCATATGTTTAGAAATATATGGTGTTTAGACCTTCCAACGGTTCGCCTACTAGTAATTTGATATCACAGAAACTACTTGTGGTACAGCACTACAGGTTGAATAGTCCACACTGTATTGTAGAATATACAATAAACGTTTACATTTCTGCTTTAATGTTCTTGCAATGATTTTTACCATAATAAAATTATTTGACTTGTCTATATAGTATATTAAAGCTGGAAAACTTCAGTAATATTAACAATAATAGGTTTACACATTTTATTCTTCCTGGAGACCAAAGAAAAGTTTGTAAACAATACAACCAAGTATTGAGAAGTCTGTAAACAATAAGACCAAGTTTTGAAAAGTCTGTAAACAATTAGACAAAGTTTAACCCTCCATTATTTTTAAAGGAAAAGCCTGTACCAAGTCAGGAATATGACTTTTTTTCATTCTTTTTGATGGACCTTCCACCTTTTTATACAACTTGGAGTCTGGTTCTTTTGTTTTTCTTTTTTCTGATCTAGTCTTAAACATAACATACAATCTATTCAAATTATTTCAATAATTTATTTTTAAGTCTCACTAAATGCAAACAAAAAATACATTTATAAAATTTGATGATTTTTATCCTCTACAAAACAGAAATTGTCAGTCCATCTCCTATCATACAGGAATTTTTCATTGGAAAACAATCTCCTTTTGAATGATAAAGGCTCTTGGTGTGCAGTTCCTTTTGGTTGTCAGGTGAACTTTTGTATCCTGAAATGAAAAAATGAAACCTTTATGTACATTTGTATGCAACAGTCACTTATTCTTAGATCATGTTTATTAAAATACATTAAACAAGCTTCTAGAAAAAGATTCTTACAAAAGAAAAATACAAATTGTAGTTAAAAAGACAATACTTCACACATTGTACAAATCAGGGTTTGAAATTAGCAGGGGCCTACTCGCTAATGGCCCCTAAAATTTTGTGTGGGCTACTTAAATTTCAGCTTTTCTTGTATTGGACTATATATATGTGGGCTACAAAATTTAAGCTGTGGGCTACAATTGCCAAAGTCTTCAGTTCAATCCCTGCTTGAAATGTACACATCAAAAGACAAACAAATCAAAGGGAACGCTATATAGAGCAAACAAGCATGCAAGTTTTTTTTTTATATTATAAAACAAAATCCTTGATTTCTGAAAACTTCAGCCTGTTTTTCCTATTTTATCCTAATATTATAATGAATATATTATTTTTAATTGCCCAATTTTTACCTATTCAACAGGATAAATATTAGAGAATGATTTAACCTCCATTTTTCAATCATATTATAGTTCTATTGGCAACTTAATAATATACTTATATATTTTTCTTACATCTGCTATTGAAATTAAGTCATCCTTTTCTTTCTGATCTGTTCTTCACTTTGATCTATGATATGGATTTATTCTTGGTCTTTTCATTCGTACTACAGGGTCACAGTCCTATAAATGCATACATACAAATAATTAGTAAATTTTAAGGTTTAAATTTAAAAAAGAATAGCTTGACAGTTTATTTTAAACATTGGAGTTAGAATGTCAGTTTATTGTCAACTTTTTAGCCATGGCGTGGTCGGTTTGATCTTTGATGTACAAAATAGATAACAATTTGATTCAGGCGGAAACACCTTTATTGCTTTCGACAACATACCCAATGAAGTTCTAAAATACGGTGGTGATATACTGGTTGATTCCTTGTTGAACTGTTCACTAAGATAACCGATTTGGAATGCATCCCTGTTGAATGGCATAAAGGTATTGTAACATTAATTCACAAAGGAGGTTCGGTTCATGATTTGGCAAATTACAGGGGCATAACCTTAACTTCGAATGTATATAAGGTTTATTGTAAAATTATTGAGGAAAAAATTATTAATTATATTGAAGACAGTAACTTATTAGCCTTTAGAAAAGACAGAAGAGTTGAAGATCATATTTTTTAACTTTAAGGAGCTTTTCTTAAAAAAAAAAAAAGAGAAAAAAAAAGGAAAAAAACGTTTCTAGCTTTCTTAGAACTATCATCTGCTTTTGATCAAGTCTGGAGAGATGGTTTTTTTTAATCTTCTTTGGCAAAATGGTATTCAAGGAAAATGCTGGAAACTACTACGTTCCCTTTATAAAAATGTAAGTAACAAGGTCAGTTTTGGAAATTACGAATCAGACTGGTTTGATCAAGAATTTGGCCTAAAACAAGAATGTATATTATCTCCTACACTATTTTCTATCCTAATGCCTGATCTTGTCTCAATGATAAAAGAAAAGAATCTCGGTATCAATGTAGCGACTGAAGTTATAAGTAGCCTACTCTTGTTTAATGCCAAAAAATCAAAAGTTCTAGTGGTAGGAAAAAGACTTAACGCAAATAAAAACTGGTTTCTAGGGGATGTTTTAATTGATGAAGTAAACGAATATATACTTGGGTGTTTATTTCTCAAGAACGTTAAAATTTAATCATATTGAGAAATACCTTAAGGAAAACTTTGAAAAGAAACTTAACTATATTATTCGCGTTGTAGGAGAACATGGCAATTTTAATCGGTTTAATTTTGGCTGCATGTGCTTTGTGGATGTCGGTTTTCCGTCCATCCATTGCTCATGCTTGTGGTGTATGGTACCCAACGTCAAAATCCGGAACCGAAATTCTAGACAGCTGGCAGTACAAAGTCGCAAAATTTATAATTAACTCTAAATGAACTTTCCAAAATGCTCTGTGTTATCGGAGTTAGAATGGGAATCTCTGACAAATTATATGGACCGTCAAAGGATCACATGTTTTGCTAGATTAGACTCTCTACCTGGTACAAGATATGGCAAAATGATTTTTGCCGAACTTAAATTATCAAAAAATGAATATTTTAATCATATAAATGGTATATTTCAGATCACTGGACTGAACCATTATATACATGAAAACGTTAATATAAAAACATTTAATAAGTTTTTTGGTATTGACGCTTGTAATAAGCTGAAGTCCGAACTTCTAGAAAAGCGAAGCCTAGGTGATTACTGTTCTTTTTATGTCACGCAAGCACGACAATCGTATTTATCAAATGTAGATGATTTTTGGGCCTCTCGTCTTAAATTTCTTGCTAGAAAGAATTGTCTTCCATTGAATGCTGTTTTTTTTCGCATGCAATTGAAAGATAGTAATGCATGTGAAAGTTGTACTGAAGAATCCGTTTTACATGTACTGTTAGAATGCCAAGCATATATTGATATTCGAGAACGTTTCCTTTCTGATTTGCACGATTTCCTTCTTAATGCAGGAAAAGGCGTGTTTTTCTCAGAGTTCATTTGCCACTCTTTAATAAACTTCAATTTATTATCGGAAACATAACTTTTTTGTTTGGTGATCATATAGGAAAAAAGGTTGATGAAATGGGAAAACAATATCTAACATCACTCATTAATTAAAGGGGCACTAGCTACGAGATATATAAAAAATCTAAAGTTTGATTTTTTGGTTTTGTTCAATCAATAATGAAAGTGAAATAGTGAAATAACAATTCGCTTTTTGCAGCCAAAAAGGTTCAATTTTGTCAAATTACGCTAAGAAACATTGATAATTAGTTATTCACTTGCAAGTGAATGAGTCGACCTCTTTAAATCCGTATTCATGTGAACTTCAATTTAACCCCTAGCTAGAGATTAACAACGCATGCATTGTACGTGTACTGGTTATTTAAAGAAAAAGAATGTCAACAATGAAAGTGAAACTACGGTAAATCATTTGATTACTAATTCGATGCACATAAAATCATTCTTATATGGTTAAAAACAATGAGAAACATCTATTTTTAATCTATAAATTAAAATCAAACAGACCTATAAAAATCCAATTCCACGTGTTGGTTTAATCTATTCATATCTTTATTTTTGTTTACATCGCTTATATGGTCATCTGAGGTCAAATCGATAGTTAATTAGATGGCGTCTGGACTAAAATACACACGAAACGAACCTATATATTATCTACCCCATGCTCTGTAAACTGTTTATTTTAGACTTTTGATAGTTTGGATAAATGTTTTACATTGTTATAAATCAAATATGAGAATTTGAGTCAAATCGGTGACCATGAATTTGACAGTTAGTGCCCCTTTAAAGCTCACAATGAGTTGTTAAATGTTAATTTCTAATTATTTAAATGTATGAAAGTTTGAAATTGTGTCAAGCTTATATGAATATGCATGTATTTTATAAAAAAAAGTCTGTATATATGTGTAATCTTTTAAAAATGTTCAGGATATAGCAACGTACTTTTACAATTTCTTTTACTCACTTTTATAATTTTTATTACCAAATGTTGGTCTTTAAAAAAAATAGTTTTACAAATATATTGACATTTTTAATGATAGTGATGTTTTTATTTATGTACACTGTATTTATTGTATTTATAGTTTGTATGACGCAAACATTAATACCCTGTTGGTGTTTGCCCCCGATGTAAAGGGGTAGTTTCTCAATAAATATATATGTATATTATATATATAATATATAACTGGTTTCATAATTTTTGTAAAATATCTTGATGCTGAAGCTAGCCCATTAGGTAAGCAGGTAAATTGAAATATTTTATCGTCCCATGAAAGTATTTTAAATTTGATGTTCTTGTGCTACAGGCACACTATAATATGCATGTCTCAAATCGACACTAGCCATGTACGTGTTTTTATTCACTAGTCTCCGTGCAATTTCAAAAGTGTCCATTTTAAAATAATGGTATGGAACAAATTCATTTAATCTTTTCAAATTAAGTATCATTCTATATTCCCCATTAGGTTTGGGTCTTAAAGATATAGTTTTTGTATTTCTTTCTGTATAATTGAAGTTTCTTTTGCATTAAAATTGCACTGATAACTAGTCGAATTTTCAACTAAAAAATCATCGTTTTCCAGTTCTACATGACAATTTTTTACAATATCTAAAATTTTGTCATCAGATGTCAATTTTTTCCACCCATGGATAAAATATTTCAATCTACCTGCTTCAAACTCATTCAATGTACTAACCGCATCTTTTTCTTGGTTACTTACATTTTTCTGAAACCTCTTGATCCCCCTCTTCTGGGATAGTTATTTGCTCCAGAGTCATTACTGGTACTGGCAAAATCTTGACGTGGATGGCTTTCATAAAAATCTCTACCAATACCACGTCCTCTACCTCTTCCACGGCCAAATCTGCCTCTACCACCTCTACCAAACCGTCCTCTAGACCTTGAACTTCCACGTCCAAAGTGAATACGATTTGCTATCTTAGAGTAGTCTTCTATGTCTTTGACTACTTTAGATACATCATCTCCGAAGAGAAAGGTGGTATAGGGTTGTGACTGTACACACGGATGAGTGTATTCATTATTCAACTCATATTTAATAAAAAATCTCTCCTTGCTAGATTAATTTGTCTATTAGTGTGACCTAGTAATGCTAAAACATCATTTCATTCATCAATAACCTCACTAAACTCATTTGTTTCATTGTCTGTTTTTGCTATATTATTTACGGTCTTACTTAGCAATGATATCGGATATGTTCCTTACGTCGTAATACAATCCCCTTCCCTTTCATGAATGTAACCTACCGAATAAGACTATTTACCGGATTTTTATCACGTAAGCAACACGACGGGTGCCACATGTGGAGCAGAATCTGCTTACACTTCCGGAGCACCTGAGATCACCCCTAGTTTTTGGTGATGTTCGTGTTGTTTATTCTATAGTTTTCTATGTTGTGTCATGCGTACTATTGTTTGTCTGCTTGTCTTATTAATTTTTAGCCATGGCGTTGTCAGTTTATTTTCGATTCATGAGTTTGACTGTCCCTTATATTGTGTCTTGCACATCATTATTATTACCATCTGATCTAGCTTTTTTAGCCTGCGGCTAAGTCGAAATCATCATTTTCATCATCGTACTCTTCGTACTCATTGTCATACATTTCGTTGACTTTGTCTGTCAAAGATTCAAGTTTGTCATCTTGTTTTTTTCTGGTTTTCTTTATTAGACTAATATTTCCATGACTATGTTGCCTTTTATACGGAGTAGCCTTCACAGACGAACTCCTTTTACCTTTTTTACATTCGACGAAGAAATATCTAGTTCAGCATCTATCATACTAAGGACATCGTCCTCCTTATTGCTTTTACTTTGGAGAACATCGTCCTCTTAAATTTCTCTTAAGGTGTAACACCACTAATTCGGGCCCGGCCAGAAAGCACATACCAGAAAGTAGTACATATTTAACACAAAATAGTTCCTACGCATGAGTGTAACTTTCAAAATATGTAGAATATTTAAGTATTTTTGGTATCAAATGAAAGCTGAAGGACAGGTGATCATTGTAGAACACTTTTGGACTTTAAATTTTGAATATTAAAAAAACTGCATCAAATTTTAAAAAGAGGGTACATTTTGTCTGTTTGTCAGATCTGAAGTACCTGTTTGGGTACATCGGAAGTTCTGGGAACCAGTTCTTTCTTATATGCAATTAAAGGTATGTGGATTTTGTCAGTACAAGACACCATAAAGTGTTGCTTTGCAATGCAATGATTGCCACTTTATTTGAACTTAAAACAAAAGAGGTGTGCCTGAAACAGATGAATTTAACATAGAAAGCAATGGGACCATGAATTAGGGGTGTACTTCCTTAACCATTCTATCTGCCATTTTTTCTCTGGCTGTCGTAAATCGGCAATGTAGCCCACTTGTGGCAGATGTCGTTAAAAATATAAATAATTAAATCAACAACGTTGATTTTTGTTTTTGTAGTCGCTTATTGTCACCTTTGTTGACACAATAGACCACTTTCGAGTTCATTCGTCACCGGCAAAAACTCGTCAATTATGCGTGCCTTTATGACGTCATTTACCAGATAGAGGGGGTCGCCTGTATCCCTGCACTATTTACGTTCATCAAGCGTCTTAGTGATCGTCGTTGTGCAGGATAAACTAGAAATAATGGTTGTTCTGTAGGTACTTAATGACAATTCCCTAATGACAGCAGTACTGATTGTCAATTTTGAGAATTTAATTTGCTGAATAATTCGTACAATATAGAATTATAGTTTTCCAACCACTCGCTCAACATTGAAATGGAAGTGACGACGCCCCTTAACGCACAAATGACGTTCACTAACACCAGAGTTTTTGACGGAAATGCATCGAACTCGAAAGTAATCGATTAAATACATTATTTTATTAATCAAGACAAACTACGTCTGTCCTCGTCGAGCTACGCAAACACATTGTAGTCATTCATACGCAAACACCCGGCGTGACTTTTTACCCCAATATACCCCAACATACCCCAATATACCTCAAAAAAACAGTTTTAACATATTATTATTTAATAATAACATTATTTTAGGCATATCCAAGTTATTTTAACACCAATAATACTTTTTTTTATAAATATATTTCATTTTAAATCACTTTTTCCTCGTAACTTGGTCAATTCATGTCAGCCGCTTACGATCACAAAATGACTTTTTACCCCAATATACCGAAATATACTCGAATAAACAGTTTCAATACAATTTCAATGATAAGGAATGATTTAACATTCAGATATATTAAAATTTAACACGACTGTTTACTTTTGTTGTGCATTTTGAGGCTTTTAAACCGTTATTTATTCATGTTTCGACGAAGGTTTCACTAAACACCAGAACGAACGAACCTAAAAACATACCGGTAATTTTTTACAATTTCTTTTTTTCTTCTTCTTTAAAATGTGGAGATTGAAAATGCATATGTTTTGTTTTCTATTTAGAGTATAATATGATATCTATATTTTTTTTTAATGAAACTCGAAAATCTTTTTCTCAAATTTTGAGAAAAAAAAAATTTTAAGTAATAATCTTTATACATGTTATATGTTTAACATTTAAAGTTTTCTATGCATGTTAATAAAATATGTATGTATCTTTCGCTCAGTGAGGACATTGTTATTCAATGTTGGTAAGGTTTGTGTGTTCACATTTCTCGGACCAACATACTTTTGTCACGCCAAGAAATCCCGTTGCTCCAACTGTGACTCGGATGGACCTCCTACGGCATCCATTATTTAGTCGAAGATTAAATTAAAAAAAAATATAAACCTTTCAGGTGTAATGTTTATGAAATAAAAATATTCCAAGTGGGACACACCAACCCCTCTTTTTTTGCGTTCTCCATTTTCAACCCTCGAATTCAGCTTTCCAATCTAACTAAAATTAAAACCTTACTTTCTAACCGATCTTTTCATGTACCGGACAGACAACACTCGTTATTTTATAAGAAAAGGCTACTATGCCGTTATACACTCATACACTGACATGCATGGTGTCTACTTGGAGTCTCCGCACAAACACTTGCCTCAGAATAACTCCAAATATGGAAAGTGGAACTACTATTCAAAACATAAAGTCAAAAGTCTCATAGAAGAATTTTTTTTGCAAAGGATGCCGAGGTAATTCTCTGTGTTCAAAATATGCATGAAATTTCATAACCCCAAGATTACGATATATATTTGATATAACAAATTATCAATTTTGATATAACAGATTATGAATTTGATATAACAAATTATGAATTTGATATAACAAATTATGAATTTGATATAACAGATTATGAATTTGATTTAACTTGACAAATTCACAATTTGATATAACAGATTATGAATTTGATTTAACTTGACAAATTCACAATTTGATATAACAGATTATCAATTTGATATATCAAATTATCAATTAGAAATAACAAATTGTCAATTTGATATAACAAATTGTGAATTTCTCTACCAATAGTATGATTTAATTATAATAATGAGATTGATTGAAACATTGCGTAACCCAAATTGGCGCATTTTTGTGTATTGATTGATTGTTTATCTGACTCCAGCGACAAATATGTCATTGAATGCTTATTCAAAACTTTCTTAACAGGTTTAATGTTTCTGAAACCCTCTCCTTCCCCTTTTATCTATTATTTGAGGCAATTTGGGAGACTAGTTTGAATGTTCTCTATTCAGTACACGGGACCTGGTGTCTTAGAACGAACGATTATAATAGAAAAAAGGATCAATTTATATTGCACCATAGTGTGCAGCAGCAAATATTTCATGCTAAATCGTGGTCGAAAATGTGAACAAGTTACCTAAAGTCAATTTTCCATAATTTCTCTATTTTATTTTTTCAACTTCAGATAGCTTCTTCGGTACATGTATAATTTTTCTGATATTATTAAAATCCATTTTCGTCCGTTATATCTTATGAAAGTGAAGACAGAAAGTTTTTTTACGGGTTGAGCAGCTAATTGGGACATGTTTTCTCTTTTTTATTTAAACTCTTCTGACGATCTTCTTTCACTTACAGTTAAAAACGTCTATTACCTCATATAACGTTAAATGTATACAATTTAGTTGTGAAATTTCAAATCATTCTACTAACTAATGAATCCGCACTGGGATTTCAAAGACGCACATCAAACAAAATTGTAACAGCGGGACACCCTTGAAATGACGTTATAGGCATCGAAATGAGCAAAGTTTTTCATTTAAAGATAGACGAAGCACAAATCATTTATATAATTGATTTCTATGGTTTATTTCCTTTTGAATGATATGTATAACATGGCTATTTATTGTTTATGATAAGAGCTTGAACTTGAATAACCCGCCTTCTAACCCATATTTCCAAAGTGACATCAATATCGTGCGCAACGTCACACACGTATTGAATACTCTTTATTGAGGTTTGTTTTAACTACTATATATATTGAAGAAGAAGAAGAAGAAGAGTTTTGCTTAAAGACATTTCTTCTTCCAATAAATATTAAACAATATGCTATGTAGGATCTGCAGAAGTGTAGTTACAATTCGGGAACATTCAGGCTTTTTTTAGATATACCTCCCATCTAAAATTATGTTTTTCTCAATTTCAATCCTAACAAAAGGCTGGCATTAGACAGTAGTGAAAGTTTTAATGACCTTGACTGGCAACACAACCCTTGCCCGGTCGGTCTGGAAATTATGAAGATAAATAAATAAATGAAAAAAAAATTTAAAAAATCGGAATTTCTTGTCTTGATGTCTTTTTAAATGTTATCATGTAGGTCCATGTTTTTTTTTATATCACAAACATATAATTTTGTTAAACTTTGGTTAATTTTAAATGAATAACCTCGACTTTATAATAAGAAAGACATCTATTGAATAAATAATTCTCAATGTGCATAGGGTTGGTTTTTTTTAAAATAAATATGGGTAAAATATCATTCCACAACATGAATATTGCACTGAAACGTTTTATTTGAGTATATTGGGGTATATTGGGGTAAAAAGTCATTTTGTGATCGTAAGCGGCTGACAAGAACGGAACAAGTTTCAATGCAAAAAGAGATTTAAAATTAATTATATTCATAAAATAAAGTAATATTGGTGTTAAAATAACATGAAAATGCATAAAATAATGTTATTATTCAATACTGTTATGTCAAAACTGTTTTTTGAGGTATATTGGGGTATATTGGGGTATATTGGGGTAAAAAGTCGCACCCGCAAACACCTGTCACTATCTCATTTAATTCCGGAAGTGATATGACGAAACAGAATTGTCCTACCTCCATGACAAATGTGTTGTTGTCACCGCAGATAAAGCCCCGTGTGTGTAAATATCATTACATAAACTGCTTGATAAATGAATTAGGTATTGACAATTCACTTGGAAACTCAACATATACCCTCACGACACTTACCAAAAAGAAATCCTAGATAATCATAGGTCTGTTCTATGTTCGGGAATTTCAACCAAAGATGGAAAACTGGATCTTCCATCACTGTATTGGTTACCTTAACTACATAAGTGTCCTTACAAACAACGGCATATTTCTGGGTCTTCTAAGTGCTCCACGAAACCTCTTTCTAAATTATTAACATCCCGATATATTTCATCAGCAATCAAAGCCGGGGTCCAAAGTTATTGTGAAACTACCTTTTCTAAAGGTGGCGTGAACCAGATGTGGATACTAAACAAATCCACAGATCTTTTAGATTACATACAATCTAAGACTCTCTCATCTTGCAATAGTATTAAACATTTGACTTTTCTACACTTTGCACAAGTATTTCCCATTCCAAACATTTTTTTTATGTAAATAAGGCCGTTAGTTTTCTCGTTTGAATTGTTTTACATTGTCGTATCGGGGCCTTTTATAGCTGATTATGGGCTTTGCTCATTGTTGAAGGCCTTACGGTGACCTATAGTTGTTAATGTGTGTGTCATTTTGATCTCTTGTGGACAGTTGTCTCATTGGCAATCATACCACATCCTCTTTTTTGTAAAAGACAAATTGAAAGAGTTGGTATTATTTTATTTCATTTAAAAAGTGGCGAACGTAGATATAAGTACTAGTATCTTGTCTTGGGGAGGAATAAATTCTTCTTTGTAAAGAATCACTCTGATTCAAACAAGAAATTCTCTGAAACTAACAATATCTAGATGCTTGATTTCTTGATTGACATCGTTTTAGTTACGTTCGGAGGACGCGTTTTTCAACAGACTATCGGAATTCCAGTGGGAACCAATAGACAACTTTCGAGTTCGATGCATTTCCGTCAAAAACTCTGGTTTTAGTGAACGTCATTTGTGCGTTTAGGGGCGTCGTCACTTCCATTCCAATGTTGAGCGAGTGGTTGGAAAACTATAATTCTATATTGTACGAATTATACGACAAATTGAATTCTCAAAATTGACATTCAGCATTGATGTCATTAGGGAATTTTCATTAAGTACCTACAGAACAACCATTATTTCTAGTTTATCCTGCACAATGATGATCCCCAAGACGCTTGATGAACGTAAATAGTGCAGGGATACAGGCGACCCCCTCTATCTGGTAAATGACGTCATAAAGGCGCGTATAATTGACGAGTTTTTTCCGGTGACGGATGAACTCGAAAGTGGTCTATTGTGCCCCTCTTCTTGCCGACTTGTTTCTTATTATTGTGAGGTTGACTTCATACAGGAACTTCTAAGGAAGAAAGATAAGTTAACAATATCCTTTTACTTTACGTTCCGCTATATAGATGATGTCCTCTCGCTAATTATACAAAATTTGGTGACTATTTTGAACGAATCTATCCCATCAAACTAGACTACAGATACAGTTAAGTCTGCCACATATCTTGACTTACATCTAGAAATTGACAATGAGGGTCGGTTTAAAACAAAACCTTACGACAAAACAGATGATTTCAGCTTCCCACTTGTGAATTTTCTATTTCTATGTAGCAACATAAGACTAGTTACCGGATTTGTAATAACATAAGCAACACGACGTGTGTCACATGTGGAGCAGGATCTGCTTACCCTTCCGGAGCACCTGAGATCACCCCCAGTTGTTGGTGGGGTTCGTGTTGCTCTAGTCTTTAGTTTTCTATGTACTTTTGTTTGTCAGTTTGTCTTTTTATTTTAAGCCATGCCGTTGTTAGTTTTTTTTCCAATCTATGAGTTTGACTTTGAAATTCCCTCTGGTATCTTTCGTCCCCCTTTTTTCAACATTCAAAAACTGTTTGCCACATGCATATTTCATGGTTAAATAATGAACCAATTGAAATATTGGGAAAAAATCAAACTTAAACCAATCGAAGTAAATATCAGAACACAAATCAGACAGTGTTCCTCTAAAACCATTGATAGCAAATTTGAAAAGAATGTATTTTTGCATACAGATACATATGTGCTACAAGGAAAACATTGAATAAAAAGTTGTTATAGACATTTATTCACCAATTCACCAGAAAACAGGACACTACAATTTAGGATGTACGTGATACAATGATTAACTTCCGGATGTGTCAATGTCTGATCAAAATTTAATTATTTCTAGGCCAAATAAGGAAATTAAAATACAAAAAAAAATATAATAAAGTTTTTCAAATTCTAACCAAACCACATTTGTAACAACATAATAAATTGTCATTCAGTGATATCATGATTGGTAATTCCACTAATTTAAAAGTCACACATTTTTCAAACGTTCAAAATAGGTACCATTTATCGTTTATAACGTCTGACTTGGTATGGTCCATTATCTTCGTCTGTCCATAATCGTTCATTTTATTGGCAAAATTATTTCGTTTGTGATCCGCTTCTATGACCTTGTCAAAACTGGCCGACAACATATTTTACATTAGTCCGACACTGCAGTTTTACCAAATATGGTATGGGAAATGTTACCATATTTGATATTCATGATTTTGACACTAAGCTTCATTTTCTAGTCTAAGGGAGATGATTTGACTCCAGGTCAGAAGATCAATTGTTTTAATAAAATCTTGTAATTTAATAATTTTAACAGTTAATGCACAATTTCCATGACTTTTTTTTTTATATATATTGATAATTATTAAAACAAAATTAATATAAGTATTGATAAACACAAAACTCAAGATCTTACTAAAGTGTTAAAGGGGCACTAACTACGAGATATTATATGAAAAATCTAAATTAATATATTATTTTTTTTGGCGCAATCATTAATGAAATATAAATAGTGAAATAATAATTCAATTTTAGTAGCCAGTATGGTTCAATTTAAAAAAAGAAATAAGCTAAAAACATTGATAATGAATTATTCACTTACAAGTGAATGATTTGCATCATCAAATCCGTATTCATGTGAACTTCAATTTAACCCCTTAGCTTGATATGGATAACACGTGAATTGTATATGTGTGAAGTTATTTAAAGGAAAAGAATGTCAACATTGTAAGTGAAAAAACGGTAAACCATTTGATTGACTGATTTCATCCACCAAATATCATTCTTATACAAGTAAAAACAATGATAAACTAGAATAATCCAACAGCACGGGTTTGCTTAATCTATTTATATCTATATTTATGTTTACATGGCTTATATGGTCATCGAATGACTCAAGAGCTCAACTCGATAATTAATTAGATGGCGCCTAGATTAAAATACACATGAAACGAAGCTACGTTTTTTTATTCCTGTGTCCTGTTAATTGTTTATTCGAGATGGCTTGTAAAACTAAGATTTATTGGCAGTATTGACCACAGCTTTTTATTATTAAACACAAATTTAAATATGTACACATATAGATTCAACGATATATATTGTTCAACTAGATAGATTCATAGATATAAACTAGATTCATAGATGTATAGATCATTTTTTGGTTACCTCTGGCAACCTACAGATAACTAGATAGATATATATAGATAGATAGATGTATGATCCTGGGATACAGCGCTGTTGGATCCTGGGATACAGCGATCCACAAAATGTACTTTTAATATCACTAAAATATAGACAACCGTAACTGTAGTTTATCACACGCAGCGAAGTTGCCAAACACATTTTTCACTTTTTAACGATCAAATGTTTCGATACAACCAACATCTAACTGACTACTGCAATTTTTGACATCACATGGCAAATCATCAATGGAGAGGAATTTTTCATACTGGAACTCTAACTACTCGTATATACATGTACCTGAAAATAAAAAGAACAAAAGAGCAGTACCCAAACAAAACTATATGGTTTAACTATATATAGTGGAGGGAGGGTGGGTATTTTCAAAATACTTCCCTCTGTAATTATACACGTCTGTTCACTTGCAGATCAAAGTTAAAAAGAACGCTAACGTCAAATTGACGTCACCACTATACATCTTATCGACTACATATGAATTTATAAAGGAAAGCACTGCAACGGCCGAGATTAAAACTTTCCACTAGAATAACCGAATTTATGTATATTACATAAATTCTATTATTCGAGATGGCTTGTAAAACTAAGATTTATTGGCAGTATTGACCACAGCTTTTTATTATTAAACACAAATTTAAATATGTACACATATAGATTCAACAATATATATTGTTCAACTAGATAGATTCATAGATAACTAGATTCATAGATGTAAAGATCATTTTTTGGTTACCTCTGGCAACCTACAGATAACTAGATATATATATATATATAGATAGATAGATGTATGATCCTGGGATACAGCGATCAACTAACTTAGCTGTTGGATCCTGGGATACAGCGATCCACAAAATGTACTTTTAATATCACTATTATATAGACAACTGTAACTGTAGTTTATCACACGCAGCGAAGTTGCCAAATTGATTAGGTACGGTATATGTCAAACTCAACCGTACCGGATCAACCGCCACTAAAATGGGGATGAAGCTGCGATAGGACTCTGGCCAATACTGTTTTAAAATTACTTAAGATATACACACACTAGTACCAAATGTATTTGGATATGTATAAGAACCAGAACAAATAAACATTTCAAGCACCTTGAAAATTATTCAGAAATATATCATTACCGAGGTCTGTCAAATGAACACCATCTTCCTTTAAAAAAGTACTATTAGAAAGAATATCTGGATACCTTATATAATGTCCCCCATTCTTTAACACGAATGATGCAATGGCACAATTTATCCTAATTCTGCATGCCATCGTGCTATCCTGACTTATTGAATGACGCCAATTTGTTCACGGTAAAATTTGAGACCAGACAATCTATTGGGTAGATAACTTTGTACCTTCTCCAAGGTGGTCTTGATTTCATTCCTTAAAAACCCTAGTTTTGTCTTCCCCAAATCATTTCCAGCAATATGAAGGACAAGATATTTCGGCGCTTTTTCATATTTCATCAGTCTTTTTATTGTTGATTCCAAATCTTTTATACCCATGCCACTATACCCTTGCCACCAAATTTTAACTCCTATTCTATGGAGACCTAAATTAACACCACCTGTTCTACTTCTTGCATGTACAAATGCATTTGTTATCAAAGATGAGCCTACTATCCATACTGACACTTCTTGGCCTACAATTTAATACATGTATGTATTGACATGAAATATTCTAAATTGACCATCAAATTCAACGAAATTTATTCAAAATTGTGGTATTCGTATATAACTTTTGAAGTATCAGAACTCTAACGACCCATTACTTTAATTTGCTCGTCAGAAAAACCAAGCATAGTTGCTGAAGTAGCACTACCGATTCTAAATGAGTGCGTCCCATACTTTGATTGATCAAAACCAATATACACAAGGGCTTGTTTTAGAATTCCTGAAAACTGATATCGAGTCACCGGAGAGCCATCAAAGTGGCAATATAATTGACCACTAATTCGAGGTCGAATCTTTAAATATTCTTGCAGTAATTTTACCGGACAAATTCCAACATCTGATTGTCGGGCCACAAAATTTGAAATCCCTCGACCTAGCTGGTCTGTTTTTGAAGACGCCAAGTATATTTTTATATTATGATTAGTAACCTCCACATTTTCAATTTTAATGGCATGATTAGACCCTTCCCTGCCACATGCAGTTGTCATTTCACCAACTCGCAGAAATGCAAAAAATCCCATTGAAAAAGCACTAGAAAATAAGACAGCTTCATATCTAAAGCTACAAAATGCGGGCAAAATCTTTATCATATTTTTTAACAGATCTAAAGTAATAGGTAATCTACTGTCAGGTCTTTTTAACTTTGACCTTGCCATTCCATCAATCATTTTCCTTACAACAAATAATTGAGACATATCTTCGTAATTATTAATCTTATTATAAAAACTGATAGCTGAGATACAACATTTCACCGTAGATGGAGCCATGTCCAAGCAAGACATGTATGCAATGAACTGAGTAATGTGGTTCAATGGTATTGGAAAACTATGATCTAAATCAAAACTATCCCTAAATTTAGCCAAAGCATTTAAGGCTCGTTGATAAGCTTGAATTGTATTAGGAGCAAGCGAACAATTAATTAATTTGTTTGTTTCAGACTCAATATCAAATCTCTGAACTCTTCTGGGTTGTTTTCTGGAACCGACTCGGCCCCGGGTGCTAGTTCCCGGAATCTCTTCAACTGAAAACGAGAAATCGAGTCTGCAATTTCATTTTTACAACCATCAATATGATGTGCTTTAAACTGAATATTGTGTTGCATTGTAAAAAGAACAAGGGGACGAATAAATGCCATCACACGCTTCGACTTGGCAGTTCTTTTATTGATAATGCTAACTAATGCCATATTGTCAATTCGAAATAAAATCTTTCGATTTTGGAAATTTGATGCCCATATAAACATAGCTAAAACAATTGGAACTAACTCTAAAAACATGATTGGCATGTTTGACCATGCTTCCGGCCATTTATATTGTGCCCATTTACCATCAAAATATGCACCACAACCTAAATCAGAGTTACCACAGCTGTCAGTGTACAAATGCAACGTTTGATTTGTTATCCACGTGTTTTCTGATAGATAACAATCTCCGTTAAAATGTTCCAGAAAAATCAGCCATATTTTTGCATCTTCTCTGAGATCATTATTTTTTCTAATTGAATAAAAAGGCTTTTTATTTTTTATAGACCCTATGACATCATAAAACCTGCAAAGGAAAGCCCTAGACGAAGTAATCGCCCTTGAACAGAAAGCCATCAAACCCACTACTGATTCTAAGTCCTTGTGTGTAATCTTTTTATTCAACAAAATCGGTTCAAGTAAGGACTTTAGCTTTAACAATTTGTCTTGTGGTATTCTGACAACCATTTCAACAGTGTCAATGACCAATCCTAAAAATTTCAAAGATGTTACAGGTCCAACTGATTTTTCCGAAGCAATCGGAACACCAAGTTCCCCACAAATATCTGAAAAAGTGTCTAGCATCATTTGACATACAGGTGTATCCTCAGGGCCTCCAAATAAAAAAATCATCCAAATAATGCACAAGTGATTTCACTCCACTCCGTTCAACTACTAACCAGTGTAAAAAGGTTGAAAACTTATTGAATAAATTACATGAAATTGAACATCCCATAGTCATACTTTTATTTACAAAGAACTTTTCATCAAAATAAATCCCTAATAATTCAAAATCTGATGGGTGCACTGGCAGCAAACGAAAAGCGGACTTTATGTCCCGTACCCAAACAATGCAGACTTTCCGAGTGAGCTGACTTCATCAAAAGATGCATATTGAACGGAACATTCATCGCGATCAATAAAATCGTTGACCCCGGAACCTTCCGGATATGATAAAAGAGGGATGAAAGATACCAAAGGGACAGTCAAACTCATAAATCTAAAACAAACTTGACAACGCCATGGCTAAAAATGAAAAAGACAAACAGAAAAACAATAGTACACATGACACAACATAGAAAACTAAAGAATAACCAACACGAACCCCACCAAAAACTAGGGGTGATCTCAGGTGCTCCGGAAGGGTAAGCAGATCCTGCTCCACATGTGGCACCTGTCGTGTTGCTTATGTGATTACAAATCCGGTAAATAGTCTTATGTTGCTACATAGAAATGGAAAATTCACAAGTGGGAAGCTGAAATCATCTGTTTTGTCGTAAGGTTTTGTTTTAAACCGACCCTCATTGTCAATTTCTAGATGTAAGTCAAGATATGTGGCAGACTTAACTGTATCTGTAGTCTAGTTTGATGGGATATATTCGTTCAAAATAAATCTCAGGTGCTCCGGAAGGGTAAGCAGATCCTGCTCCACATGTGGCACCTGTCGTGTTGCTTATGTGATTACAAATCCGGTAAATAGTCTAATTCGGTAGGTCACATTCATGAAAGGGAAGGGGATTGTAGTTACGACGTAAGGAACATATCCGATATCATTTGTGAAACGGTTATTCCATAACGGTCAACCAACTCGTGATGGCGTCCGATGAATGAGATATTAACCTCCAACCTTTCTCTTTTGGTACTAGACCGATAGGAGAAGTCCTAAGAGTAGAAATCGGCTATTCTAAAAAGGGACCAGCCATCCTACCCGCTTTTACCTCCTGATCTAACTTATCCAACGTTTCAACTTTATGACAAAGTCAATTTGCCGACTGTAAATTTTTGGAAATAAAAGAAATTCTCGGACCTGAATATTTCAAACGAAAACCACATAAAAATCCTTCATATAATTCTTTTGCTACACCTGCATGCGGATATGCCCTCAGCATATTTTTCAAAACACCAATCTTCATAGGGGTTCTACCAAGTCGCCATAGTTCTGATATTTGGTCTAGATCTTGCTTGTGTGAACTGTGTGGCATTTCTTGGGGAAAATCTGACTCTTGACTCGGCGCTCCTTGGGCGAAATTGAAACTGGGGCCCTGCTCTATACTGAGCCCCGGGTGCCCGAAACTGAAACTGAGAGCCCGTGTTATATTGTGTATTACCAACATGTGGTCTCACATTTCCCAGTTGTCTTTGACAGTTTATAATTGAATGTGAACCATTACACCTTAAACACAAATGGCTATAAAAGCAAGGTCTTTTCCAACAGCTTCCCTCATAGTTATAACTATAGCATTTGTTCCCATGACCACTACTGTCTTGAATATTACTATTAGATACATTTAAGGACACATTTGAGATAGTATTCACTGGTTGCATATATAACAACCAAAGCTCATTGTCTATATTACTCCATAAACTGGATGGTTCATGAGCTTTTCTCAGTCTATATTGCTCATCATAATTTTTCCAACCCATACCTTGGTTTCTTTGAGCCCCAAGCGGCCTAGGCACTCTGTCCGCTAAAGTAACGTCGTAATTTTGCGATCTGCCGTCATACAATATTTCGTTTTTTATTGCCACTTGTTATCGTAATTGCAAATAGAATTACTGGGTTGAGTTAGAAATAAATTAGATGCAAAAGTAAATGAATATTTAAAGAACTTTTACATGGTTTTATATTTATTGATACACAATAAATGAAATTTGCGTCCTGTCAAACAAAACGGCAACTTTTAGACGACGTTACACTTTTCGTTTATTTTATCGGAATAGACTTTATTTTATTAAGCTGGCGCGCCATCTATAAACAACGGATATTTATAGCAGAAGACTCATTGTGTTGGAAAAGTTTCCGAGATTGTACTGTCTGATGCTCCTATCGTTCGGTAGGTAAATACATTAGCCCTGTACGTTGAAAATGTAAAATGTTATCTTTCTCTTGAAAACGTACGTAAATAAATTGGAGCTTTTCAGAAAACATACTTGAGAACTTCGTCGAAATGATCCCAAATTTTTAGCTTGATCCACAGGGACTCGGTTAGCAGATTAAAATTTTGTTAATCAATGTTGGTTTTTTTTTTTTTGTATTTCCTGTCTATTTGTATTACTTTATTAACGTATTTGACGATGTCATCGATATTTCTTTGTTTTCTGACAATGTGCACTTTACTATCCATATCCGTATACTGAAAAAACCTAAAGGGATCTAAGTCGCCATCTTGGATTGCCAAAATTTAACCTACTTTGAATAAAAAATATTTAAAAATATTAATAGATTACTGTATACCTTACAAATGCACTCATTTTCTTCCTAAATAATTCTTCTATCACATGCATATTTTCATTTTCCGATCAACGGAACCCTTACGCAGCTTCGGTTGCATTCAGGTCTAAACATTCAAATTTCCCGGCGAAAGCAACGTAACTGGCACTCTGGTCGTTTCGCAACGATTCAGACGAAAGGGGAGGTAACATCTTGTTATTCGGAACTTCTCGGATGAATACTCTCAACCTAACGATAACTACCCAAATTATCGAATGCAATTTTCCCGCAATGTAAACAACAACATGGATTCAGGACAGGATTTGGCTAAAAAAACTTATTTGCAATGAACATAATCTTGTTTTGACAGGTCAAGGGGGAACAGGAAAAACACATACAATTAAATCATGTTTTGAGCAATTGAAATTATTAGGAAAATGCGTCCAATTGACATGCTACACAGGAATAGCTTGCAGACAGTATCCCTCATCCATAGGTGCTACAACATTACACAGGTTTTGTGGACTAGAAGATGTTCGACATACTACATTTGTAGCAATGACTTGTTAAATTTAATCAGTTTTGATGAAAGATTTATAATAACAACAAAATGCCGAATTACTAAAACAGATGTATTAATAATCGATGAAGTTTCAATGGTGTCAAAAAAAATATTTGAACAAGTAGAATTTATTTGTCGAAAAATAAAAAATCAAGCATTATATTTTGGAGGAATCCAAGTTGTCCTTAGTGGTGATTTTTTTCAGCTGCCACCGATACGTGATGAACTGTATGGAGATTTTGGCCATTATTGCTTTGAAAGCATTTTTTTTATAAATTTATTTCCTCACAGAATTAATCTCAGTAAAATGTATAGACAAAGTGAGACATCTCTATCAAATTATTTGTTATATTTACAAGAAATCTACCCGGAAATATGTGTTTAATTATAGCCAATTGTGTAAAGATATAAATATCATTGAAAATACACCGATGTCGTGTAATTGCAGAAATTCCGAATACACCTGTGGCCCCATTTCCCATGTCATAACAGGAGACCTTAACATCGTTCGCGACCGAGAGTTAAAACCATTCCTCAGTAAAGGACCTAAATATCGTCCCCGTCAATTATTAATTGGAATGAGTGTCGTAATATCATCCGCATCCACGACTCACTCCATACCTACTGTTTGAAATGGGTAAAACGGGAAAAAACTGACAAAAAATCTTTGGACTCTTTTTTTAATTCAGTAATGAAGATAGTTGATATTCGAATACTATTAGTTACATAGTGTGCTAGTGACCTAATACGGTATATATGGGGTCAGTAAATTCCATATGGGGTGAGAGCGAAGTGCCATCAAAAAAGGCTTTACTGGAATTACTAAGAATTTCCCTTGCAAATAATGAATTTGAATTCAATGGGCAAATTTTCAAACAGAAAGTTGGGGTTCCAATGGGATCCCCAATGTCGCCAAGTTTAACAGATACAAGAATATATGAAATCGTTTCTGAAATATTGAAACGGTTCCCATACTCGTCTGACATTTCTCTTCTTTCTGTCTACAGAGATTTTTATTATTTAAAGGAAGCGAACAAACTCTTAAGGAATTTTACCAAATTGCAAATAGTATTCACCCACTATTAAAATTTACACATAAAATCTCTAATAATCAAATACAATTTTTGGATGTAACAATATTTAAAGGAACCCGATTTGAAACAGAAAAGATATTAGATGTCAAATTATATCGCAAACCTACAGATAATTACCAATATTTAGAAAAATCGTCTGCTCACCCAGCATCTGTATTCAAAGGATTTATAATTGGGGAAATTACAAGGTTCATTAGATCGTGTTGTAACAGAGATGACCTCGACAAACAGATAGAAATATTCAAACAAAAACTTACACTAAGAGGATACTCGAAAAATGAAATTAATCCACAAATAGATAAAGCATTGAGAAAAAACAGATTGAATACATTATGTTATAAAAAAAAGAAATAAACAAAACTGTCCACCACTAGTTCTAGCAACTAAATTTAATCCACTCTTTAAAAATAATTGGAAAGACGAATAAGAAAACATTGGCAGTTAATAGAAAATGATATAACTGCTAAGAATTTATTTCCCAGACCACCTATGATTGCTTATCGTAAACATAAGAACGTGAAGGAGTATTTGACCTCGGCAAAATTATAATCACTGTAAACAATTAAATAATAATTAGATAAGAAAGGACATAAGAATAATAATGATATTGCAGATTCACCAGGTGTCGTGCCCTAAAAATAACACTACATTTGATATGTTACCAGAGCAAGAACTAATCAAATTTTAATTAAATAGTATTTATAATAATACAAGGCTAGGGTACCTGATGAGGATTTACGGCCTTGGTCAAAAATGACCTAAATGATATCCGAAACACCAGGTGCAGCTTAATCATTTTTACATCACTGGAAATCGAAGACGTCTACTTGATTACCACACATCATTATAATCTTATAACCTCAGCTTATAACAGACATACACCTTTCTAACAGTAATTATTTTACATAAGAAAGGTCAAATCAGGTGACGATGAAAATAAATACAAAATAAATGTATAATTTACGCAATATATTTGTTTTTAAAAAAATTCTATACCGGAAGCAATATATAAGTCACTCATTGACAAAGGTATTAATATGTTTTGCTGGGATTGGTAATGAACACGACTATTAATAATTTGTTTTAAAAAAAAAGTCTATACCGGAAGCAATATATAAGTCACTTATTGACAAAGGTATTAATATGTTTTGCTGGGATTGGTAATGAACACGACTATTAATAAATAACATGTAGAAAATGATAGTGTGAGTGAGGTATCCATGTACTTACTGACACATTCTTGTTAGATTTGTATTGTTTAATTAATGGTGTATTATATCATTTAACCCATCATTGATTTTTTATGCCCCACCTACGATAGTAGAGGGGCATTATGTTTTCTGGTCTGTGCGTCCGTCCGTCCGTCTGTCCGTTCGTTCGTCCGTCCGTCTGTCCGTTCGTCCGTCCGTCTGTCCCGCTTCAGGTTAAAGTTTTTGGTCAAGGTAGTTTTTGATGAAGTTTAAGTCCAATCGACTTCAAACTTAGTACACATGTCCCCTATGATATGATCTTTCTAATTTTAATGCCAAATTAGAGTTTTAACCCAATTTCACGGTCCACTGAACATGGAAAATGATAGTGCGAGTGGGGCATTCGTGTACTGAGGACACATTCTTGTTTCTTCTATTTTTATATGGTTATTTTTGTGACCTGCATGTATATGAGAACACACACAATCATGCACATAAAAAAACCTCATATACATTTTTGAAAGTCATTTGATACATATGAATTATTTCAATTGAGTATTTTCTTTTATTTTTGAAGTAGAATGGAGAATTATCCTTACCTAGTTGACCAGGCTCTACTGATATGATAGATATGCCGATGTATAACTTGGAGATCTTGATTAGGTTGGGAAATGTATCAGGTAGGTGGTTATTCATACATATCATAAAACAAATATGTCATCGAGTAATCATTGAAATAAGTCATACATGTATGCTGTTGAGACAGTAACCAAACAACATGTTCATATAATCAAAATTAAAAACAATGTTATAGTAATATTTTAAAAAATTACTTTAAATGGCCTTAACAATTACTTAGTAGATGTATTCATGTATGTTGTAGAATTATACTGAAAGTATTTACTAGTTCATTTGACTGGCAAAAAAATTATCAATATTTAAGGTTTTATAAAACAGAGTAGACAAATTGCAAGATAGCAATTATGGAAGAGTCACAGTTGAAAAAACATAAAATCTATGAAAACAGCTACAGCCCTTGGATGGTGTAAACTTCCCAAAAAAACGTGTATGGTGTAATGGTGTATGGCATATGGTGCAATGGTGTAAGGTGTATGGTGCTATGGTGTATGGTGTAAGGGGAATGGTGTAATGGTGTATGAGGAATGGTGTGATTGTGTAACGTGCGATCGGGAATGGTGTAAATTATGGCGTACAACATTTCATTGGTTACAAACGAAGTTTTTTTATTTGATTTTTTTCGGATTGTAAAGATAAAAATAATAATAGTCTTAATATTTGAAATGTAATTGCATTATGTGTAATTTCGGATCGTGTAGATAGAATGGGGAATGGTGTATGATGTAAAGTGTAAGGCGTATGGTGCAAAGGTGTAACGTGTATGGTGTAATTGTACAAGGTGTATGGTGTAATGGTGTATGGTGTATGGTGTATGGTGTAAAGGTGTATGGTGTTAGTGGGAAGTTTACACCATCCAAGGACTGTAACAGCTACTCATAACATCCTTTTGATATTTGATGTCTTGATTTTTAACTACCAGTAAGCTTTATATATTTAAATATGGAAACTCCAACAGCACACACCAATTTCATCAATTTTATTTTTTGGTATTTTGTGTTTTTTCAGATCATGTAGAAGTAGAAGAAACAGCAGTGAAAAAAATGAGAGTCATCATTTTAATAAACATTTCGCTTGAAATTGAAATAAATCTATTTTTTTCTTCATTATGTATTTCAAATATGAGCATTGGGATAAACTTTAATGAGACAACAAGCCAGCAGCACAATCGCAATAGCTATTTGGAGGTCTACTCAAACTTCATGCAAACATGAAATTTGTGGTTTTTCAATATAGATTAAATTGAAAGTTAGCAACTCTTTGAGGCTTTGATGCAACTTGCACGGTTTCAGAATTATAGCTTTAGAACTTGTTTATGAATGATTTATTTATTCCATATTTAAGATGAATATGTCAGTATACAAAGAAGGCGATGTGGTATAATTGCCAATATGACAACTGATTTTATATGTTTTGAAATATCCCCTACTCTTGTCTCGTTATGTCTCCCACTTCATATTGACTTCTCTCTGCGTAATTATATTGGTTTCGATGGTGACTGAGTGATATTACATTATGTAAGTCATTTTTCTTTAATTTCTTGTATGTTTTTATTAAATAGTATTCTTTTAAAGAGTCATTGCATTTAAAATGATATGCATTGCTCAGAAGTTTCCGTGGTATGAAATATTGTTATTTTCTGAACTTAATCTTTTGCTGATATTTGATGTTGGGCTACTGCCACAAACTTGTTCATGCTCTTTACTGTCCTGAAATAATCTATAATAATTCAAAAAAAAAGTAAAATCACAAAAATACTGAACTTAGAGGAAGATCAATTGGGAAAGTCCATAATCACATGGCAAAATCAAATCAACAGTGATTCCTTATATAGAAATTACTTACTAGGTATACCAAAAGGGCAATATGCCAATTATTTGGTCTTATTGCCATATGACCGAAAAGAGACGATTCCTCCAGGGAAGAAAAACTCGCTAAACGGGGAGATAATGCCCTTAAAAAAATCTACCGTACCGATGATAAAAAATAATGTCATGTTTTTACCAGGCAATAAGTATGTTTCAAATTGGTGTACACAAATAATCATCTTCTGTAAGATTAGCAAAAGCTGCAGAGTCACTACCCAAGGCGTATTGTGTGCATGTATTTTAACAGTTCCTTAAATCGGTTTACGTGCACAGCACAATAAATATAAATAAAAATGATGAAAGCATCTGTCCACTTTTCAATATTTGTAATTTTTGATTGTCGAGAAATGGGTTGTAAAATGAATTCCCCTTGAGCCCATGTCAACTTTTGTTTGTCAAAACCCGTGTTGACTGAATTATTTAATAGACAAGCTAACTCTATGAATTCCCCTTTCAATGTTTTTTCTTTAATTGACTGTTACATTTATGCCTAGATTCTCATGAACACTTTCAATTCTATTGGGAATTTGTACATAATCATTATTGGTCACATTACCTGTTTGTGACACAAACTGTGTTATCAACAGTTGACTGGAGGTCTATTGCTCGTCTTGGTTGCCATGGTATCATGTCCGGAATGTGGACGGAGTTGTCCTGATTGCTAGAAAATGTTGGCATCAACATTCTTGTCGTTGATACTGTTGCAGTTGTTGGTATGGCAGCGCCGTCATGTCCAGATGTATAGATAGCCTCAGGCCTTGTAACCGTCATAGATGATTGTACTGACGCCCGTGACGAAACTCCCTTCGACACCACCGGGGTCCTTCTTACTCCAGCTCTCGCTGATGCTGTACGTTCCTCGTACCTCTTCTCAACATACTGAAACTCACAAATAGATTTATTTATTCATTTATTTTTATTAAATTTATTTATTTACTTATTTCAAATTTATTCGTTTTGTTTGTGTGTGTAACCAAAAGTCTTTAATCAATGACAATATATCTTAAAGCTGTAGCCGTTCAAACGATGTATGTATCGTTTTTGTTGAATTGATAGTATGTCGTAATCTACGAAGTAATTACTTCCGCACTGGGTGAATTATTCACCAAATATAAAGTCACAACAAAAATATCATTTCTTTAACTTAAGTCGTATTGTGATTAAATAATTTTTCTTTTATTTCATATTCGGCATCACGTGGCGGCCACGCCGTTTCGAAATTCAACAATTTCTAACTATTTTATTTTTTATTAAAACAATTTGTTTGTATTATCCATTATATCTCTTTGCATATTATACATATATAAATACCAACTTTAATATCCACTATAGTAATCTACTTGATATTTTCAAAATACTTCCCCCTGTAATTATACACGTCTGTTCACTTGCAGCTTAAAGTTAAAAAGAACGCTAACGTCAAATTGACGTCACCACTATACATCTTATCGACTACATATGAATTTATAAAGGAAAGCACTGCAACGGCCGAGATTAAAACTTTCCACTAGAATAACCGAATTTATGTAATATTATTATTTTAGAATTTTAATAGTTTGGAAAAATGTTTTCCTTTGTTTAAATCAAATATGAGAATTTAATTAAAATCGGTGAACATGAATTTGACAGCTAGTGCCCCTGTAATTTTGGTAACCATTTAATAATAAGAATAAGTTCATATGGATTGAATGAAAAAATATTGTAGTCATGCAGATGACCCAAAAATATTCTAAGTCCAGATTTACACAATACCTTCTAGTGTTAAATTTTGAAAAATAATTCTTGATTTATATTGTTCAAATACTTCAAAATTTTCTTGATTTTCATGGAACTTTTTTTTTAATGAGACTAAAAAACATAACCCAATACACTTGTAGTAATGGTTATTTCCTTACAAGCAACTACCAGTATATGCAATGAGAGCAAAATTTGTATTTATATTAGATATATCAGAAATATATATTTTATAAGTCAATAGTATTTGTTATCATATCAGCTGAGATTGGTATTGAAAATATTTTTACTACTGTTAGACTGCTTGATTTTGTATTTGCCAAATTGAGCCACTTGATAGCATTTTAATTACTTTTTTTCAGTTTTAAAGGACAAACTTTCATTTTTTTTTATAATTTATTTTTTTCTTCATGAATTTACAAGTATCAACATATTTATCTTGTGGCACAATAAGCAAGCAAGTGAAATAAAAAAGCATAATAAGCATTCTATGAACTAACACTTAGAAATCTATGGATTAAATATAGTAATAACAGTTTCATTAATATAGTAATAGTAGTGCAAGAAATATATGAGCATACATATGGTATGGTATATCAGTATACAAATAATTTCAAATGCTCATATACATACATGTTTATATTTAATTAATGACCTTAGCCCAGGGGTTCCAATACAAGTTGTGTTCTTCCACACTTAAGTATTTTGAAGAAATATATTTCTCTAAAATCAAGTTTTCTTTTATGTAATTTTGAAGACCTTTTATATTAGGTTTTATATCTTACATCTGTAAATAAAGTACTTCGTCAGTAAGATAACTTTATTTTTAATAAAATTCAGTTTATAATTTTCATAAAGGCCAAAAATGATAATTTTCAAATTAAGTGGAATTTCGATAGGAACCTTATTGAAAATCCATGAATTTCCATGAATTATTATTATAGTTCTATTTGACGAAAAGGTACTACGTCTTTGGAAAATGCTTAATTAAACAAGTACATGCACAGGTACCTTTTTTATGTTTCAATAATTAGACACCAAACCCATACATTAGTCATAATTGGTCTTTCAAAATACATATGACTGCTCTTATTCTGGAAGAACTGTACCGTACAATACTTATTTTCTACTATTATTAGAGACGCAGGAAAATATATATTTGTCGTGTCGTGCCCTCAAGGAAATATTAATAATACTAGAATACACCCGTAATATCGTGGGTCCGTGGCTAAATTAAAGTATATACAAAATAACAGTATATTTTAACCAAGTGGTAACATATGTCCGAGATATCTCGCTCAGTTGAATAGTATTAGAAATTCAAATGATATAATGTTCTGTCGTAAAAAATTCGTCCTGTAATTGTGTTTACATAGAACATGTATCGTTATATTAAAATTTGTTAAAAACAACCAAGACTCACTGAAGAATCAATCGCGAAATTTATATATTGATAAATAAATTTTACACGCAAAGTTATCAATCTGAATGAACGTAATTAATGCATCTGTAAGATGAAGTTCATTAAGTTTCCAACAAAGTCAGATAGAATGAAAATTGTATTCAAAGTTGGAATATAATATACATGTACACTTTAACCGTGAGATAAAATATAGGCTTTGAAGAGCTCTATAACCGACTGTCATATATAGAAACCGCAATGAATGAACGTTACACAATTAGATATATACATGTACGTTTGACAAATGCACATTATGTGATGTACACGGTTATATACACGATTGACGAATGCACGATACACGGTTAAAAATGAATGATTGATGAACGCACGATACACGCACGATACACGGTTAAAATGAATGATTGATGAACGCACGATACACGCACGATACACGGTTAAAATGAATGATTGATGAACGCACGATACACGCACGATACACGATACACGATACACGATGCACGCACGTTACACGGAAAATACACGGAACGATGAATGATGAGCGCACGATTGGTACACGCACGATACACGCACGATACACGCACGCAACACGCACGATACACGCACGATACACGATGAACGCACGGAATAATGGTCAGTTTGAATTTTAGAAGGTCTGTAACTATGCGTAAGCCTTATTTTAGTAATGGTATTGTCATCTGATAAAGTCATGCCGATTATAAGATACACAGTTTTCTCTGATTTCAAATCTCTCTGTTTGAACCCGTCGACCTGGAACTTATCAATTATTGGTAACATTAATTATTTGAATTCGCTGTTTTACGTCAAATTGAAAACTGTGACTATACGCCTTATTTTAAGTCCAGATTTTTAGTATTAGTATTGTTATCTTAGCCTGAAAGTCTAACTGATTAAAATACTACAATAGGGAACAATTTGACAATGATTGAATTTAGTAGTGTCAACCGTGTGATTATGACCCGTGTATATAGCAAAATCCTAAATACACCGTTTGGTGGTGCGCCTTTCAGATGCGGAACGTACAGATAAGGTATTAGGTAACAGGTGAATATACTATTGGTATCGTTATCGGATTCGACCCGGAACTTGTTAATTATTGGCAATATTAATTATGTGGAAAACAAAAGGGTCTGGAGTGGTGTAATTTTTAATGTAAAACATTGTCATATATTAGCTTTATATAAAGTTGAATTCTTTGATTTGTCGTTTTTACCAATTGGACCTCGTTATTTTAGTATTATAGATATATTGGATATCAGTTTAGTCTTTTAGTACGTTAAAAAGTCGTTGCAACAACTTTTTTCGGGATTCTGGGGTTTGCAAGTACGGTACGAAAGTACCCCGGTGTGGACTGGCTTATCCATATTAGGCACAACTTTTTTGATTTTTTGGGTCTTTAATCTTCTCAACTTCGTTTTTGATTTAGCCTCCCAAACGTCTTGATTCGAGTGTCACTGGTTAGTCTCGTGTGAATGATATGCACATCTGTTGCACAAAATTAGAAGATTGTTATCAATGATGAGGTTTTTAAATTCTGCCTGGGTTAAGACAATGGTTTAAATTCTGCCTGGGTTAAGACAATGGTTTAAATTCTGCCTGGGTTAAGACAATGGTTTAAATTCTGCCTGGGTTAAGACAATAGTTTAAATTCTGCCTGGGTTAAGACAATGGTTATAGTTCAAGTGTATCAGAGTGAGTGCTAATAAATTCTCACATACAGAAGCCTTTACATCGAACATTGCAGGAGGAAGTCTAGCTGTTTGTCTGATAAGGATGTATCAACATCTTAAGAAGCACAATCATCCTATTAAATATTAAACAGTTCAACCTTAGAAGTGTAGTAAATAAGCAGCCTGGTGAATCTCATTCAAAGTTTGTACGATCACGGAAAATAATTGAATTAAATTGGATTAAAAAATTACAGACAGTCTATCCTCTCGGTCTTAATGATAATATCATGGGAATTGGCAATATATCAAGAACCGATTCTGTTAACATTTTGGATATAGTTTCTAAAACTGTTCGTAAAAATAGATCTCATTGACGCAGAAAAAATCGCAATCAAAGAAAATTTCGGACCAACCATACAAATATTTCGGACCTAATTTCTATTTCAAAAAACAACGGCAGACATTATCTGTAAACCAAGCTTTGTTCTTTACAGGTCTATAAATAAATCAAATAAAATGTTAGAGGATTGCAACACAATTTCATATTACAGTCCTAAGTATGAAATTGTTCAAATTATAATGGCATATTGTTATTCTAAATTGTTTCCAAAAGTTGACCGCCCTGAAGATCATAAAAAACATTTTATTAAAATAAAGCATGTCAAGAAAGGTTTTGATTTTGTAAATATTGCCGGTATTTTTAACGACTATTCTGTTAAAGACCAAATTCCTGGATATTTTGATAATACTGAACTCCCTCTTATTTGTTATATTTACAAGAAATCTACCCGGAAATATGTGTTTAATTATAGCCAATTGTGTAAAGATATAAATATCATTGAAAATACACCTATGTCGTGTAATTGCAGAAATTCCGAATACACCTATGGCCCCATTTCCCATGTCATAACAGGAGACCTTAACATCGTTCGCGACCGAGAGTTAAAACCATTCCTCAGTAAAGGACCTAAATATCGTCCCTGTCAATTATTAATTGGAATGAGTGTCGTAATATCATCCGCATCCACGACTCACTCCATACCTACTGTTTGAAATGGGTAAAACGGGAAAAAACTGACAAAAAATCTTTGGACTCTTTTTTTAATTCAGTAATGAAGATAGTTGATATTCGAATACTATTAGTTACATAGTGTGCTAGTGACCTAATACGGTATATATGGGGTCAGTAAATTCCATATGGGGTGAGAGCGAAGCTCGAATCCCCATATGGAATTTACTGACCCCATATATAACGTATTACGTCACTAGCACACTATGTAACGAATTTATCTTACCGACTATCTTAACGTGTGAAATTAAGACTAGTGATTCTCAAAATGAGCAAGTCTTCAATACTGTTAGCACTAAGAAAATACTTCCATTGGTCCTACAAAAACAAATGCCAACAATAACGACTTGTAAGGTTTAAATGTGTTTTATGAATTTGTTTCAATCTTAATCATCAATTTCTTCGTCTGTTGGATCTTTTAAGATTTTTTCTCAGTACCGTTTTGTTTTTTATAAAGGGACATAACACCATTACTAACCGTGTATAAAATAAGCTCCGCCCCCTTCTTACCTAATAAGGTATATAAAGGGACGTAACTCCACTACTAACCGTGTATGAGATAAGCCCCGCCTCCCTACTAACCTAATATCAAATATACACGGTTTGCACGCGGACGCTTTTAACCAATCATATTCCTGGAAATGTATAGAAGGTAAGATAAAACATTTTACGCTTAACAACAACCATAAAAACCCTATTTCGCGTATCAAACATAAACTAAAAGAACTAGCCAAGGAATTTGTTTTTGTCCCGGCTGATAAAGCTGCTAATAATATCATTATTGTTTGACGTAAATTTTATATAGAGGTTCTGCAAAAGGAAATCACCAATTCACCAACATTCCAACTGACTTCCTTTTTCAGAAAACGACATCTGTAACAAACACAAACTTTTAGCTACTTCTTTACAAGCAGAACCAATTACAACGAAAGTCCCAACTATGTACTGGCTTCCGAAGCTGCACAAAAAACCTTACAAATATAGATTTATTTCATCTTCAAGCCATTGTTCCACTACTTAATTGTCTGTTTTACTTACTAGTACACTTGGTACAATAAAAAACCTGATAATAAATTGTTCAAATGAAGCCTTTGGAAATAGTGGAATTAATTACTTTTGGAGTGTCAAAAACTCGTTGGAAGTACTTGATAAATTGCATGCATATATTGGTGATTTTTAATCTGTTCACAGTTTTGATTTTTCTACCCTTTATACCACTTTGCCTCATATTCTTATTAAGAAAAAATTCACATCCCTTATTAACTGGGCATTTAAAAAGTCAGAATGCGAGTATATATGTTCAAACTCTTTTAGGTCATTTTTTAGTAGCAATAAACAAAAGAACTATGTCAATTGGACATGCTTTGATACTATATATGCGCTTGAATTTTTACTTGATAACATTTTTGTTCGCTTTGGAGATTCCGTATATCGTCAAGTTATTGGAATTCCAATGGGGACTAACTGTGCACCACTTATTGCGGACCTGTTTTTGTATTGTTATGAGTTACAATTTATGACTAAAATTAACAAAGACCCATCGAAACAACATTTGATACAAAAATTTAACAATACTTTTAGATATTTGGATGATATATTGGCTCTCAATAATGACGACTTCAGTATGTATACTAAAGAAATTTATCCTGTTGAACTTACTTTAAATAAAGCTAATACTAACAATGACCACTGCCCTTTCCTCGATCTTGATATCTATATCATTAACGGGAAGCTTAATACAAAAATTTATGATAAAAGAGATGATTTTTCATTTCCTATCGTTAATAATCCATTTTTAGATGGTGACGTTCCCTTGTCACCATCTTATGGTGTTCATATATCTCAACTTGTACGATTCGCTCGTGTATGTAACAACGTATTAGATTTTAGCGAGAGAAATTTATGTTTTACTGAAAAATTATTACACCAGGGTTTTCGATATCACAAACTGGTCAAAACATTTACTAAATTTTATCACCGGTATAAAGAAATAATTCGTAAATATAACCCAACATGCAGACATCTTATACGTTCTGGTATTTCACATCCAATCTTTTATGGTAATATTTTTTACAAAGCACAAAAATGTCTCAGTATTCACCTCAAAAGCTTACAAAACCTTTAAACAGACTTATTAAGAAGGGATATAGTTACGATACTGTTGTCAGGTCATTAAAGATTGCATATTTTGGCTTTAATATTGATTCACTTATAGGGTCTTTGCATCGGAACTAAACACATTTTTTTTTTTTTTAAACCGTTATTGGCATGACACGGGTTATGTTCTTCTCATATATTTTTATGATAGTATGATACTAAACCGCTAACGGGAGGGATTGTGCCTGATATTCATATGATGAAGACATAATCTTTCAATCAGTTTAATTGAGGTCCAGGGGCGGATGCAGGAATTTTCGAAAGGGGGGGTGCTAACCCAGGGCACCCAGGGCAAAGGGGGGGGGTGCAAAACATATGTCCCGATACAAATGCATTGATCGGCAAAAATAAAGGGGGGGTGCGCACCCCCGGAACCCCCCCCCCCCCTGGATCCGCCACTGAGGTCTGAAGCTGGCATGTCAGTTAACTGCTAGTAGTCTGTTGTTATTTGTGTATTATTGTCATTTTATTTATTTTCTTTTGTTACATCTTTTGACATCGGACTCGGACTTCTCTTGAACTGAATTTTAATATGCGTATTGTTATGCGTTTACTTTTCTACATTGGCTAGAGGTATGGGGGGAGGGATGAGATCTCATAAACATGTTTAACCCCGCCGCAATTTTGCGCCTATCCCAAGTCAGGAGCCTCTGGCCTTTGTTAGTCTTGTATGATTTTTAATTTTAGTTTCTTGTGTATATTCGGAGTTTAGTATGACGTCCATTATCACTGTACTAGTATACATATGTGTAGGGGCCAGCTGCAGGACACCTCTCACAATTCTCGCTACATTGAAGACCCATTGGTGGACTTCGGCTGTTGTCTGCTCTATGGTCGGGTTGTTGTCGCTTTGACACATTCCCCATTTCATTTCTCAATTTTATTATAAATATATAGTCACGTCAAGTCTTTCTAGGAACCTAATTGATTGCTTGCTTATTCCATCAGACTAAAAATGACTATGTCAAGGAAATGGAGATAAAATTAGGATGGTATGTGGAACGAATTAAGACTGCGTGTTATCTTTTTCTGTAGTATGTCCTGCACAACCGTGGATGCCATTTGAAGATGTCTGTTCGTATCCTTAATCGGGGGAATTGTGTCGAGCTCTTTTTCCGGGGTTTGCTCGTGAGAATGGGGACGTTCAGCCACGAGTTCTAAAGATGACACAGGGCATACCTATTCCACAAAAAGCAAGAATTGATGTCGTTAAATAAGTTAATTAAGGACAATGAATGTCGATCGCATGTTATTGTTACAACTGTTTCTAATAGATTTCATACAAAACGATAATAAGTTTTATAACTTAAGAATTTAATGAGAAACTAAGGTTCTGACTCCCTCAGGAAAAGTTCTCGCATGCATGATTTGGCCTTCACTCGAAGTCCCTATCGGTAATTTACTTAGTAGCTCTTAGAGACTTTACTTGTCTCGGTATTTATTTAGATTTGAATGAAGAATGAAACTAAAAAAGTGCTTCGGACTCATAACACTAGTTTATTTTTGTATTATTTTTTTTATATGGGGAGAAAGTTCAAACCTTCCACAATACCATTACATAGAATTGACGTATAAAGTTCTGTTTGTCATTCAGTATTTGCATAAATAGTTGAATAATGTCTTGAATCATATTGAAATGAATTTACCCATTGAAGATGGGTTTTTCTTATAAATCTAATACTAGTAAATTAATGAATTGCATATTTTTGGTGGGTTTTTTTTTATGCAATGCCTAAGAACGGGCTTATGACATTTGCGCCGATTTTTTTAAATTGTCATTCTTTAATTTGCACCTCAAAGCGGTGAGCAGAGGACAACAGTCATATACATGTTATGTTTGACAATATATATCATTTGCACGGGCACATTGCATTTGCGCCAATTCTTACAAAATCCAATCTTTCATTTGCGCCACAAGGTTATATTTCATTTGCGCAAAAAAAAAAATACATTTGCGCCATTTTACATATACATAACGATAAAGTTTAAACATTCATTGCTGCATCGTGAATAAGATTTTTTTTATAAAGTATTACCCATGGGTAACTAAGGATCTAATAAAACTAAGAGTGACTTAGGTTCAAAACTATATAGAATTCACATGTTTGAGCTAGGTGTCAAGCTGGACATTGTCGATTCTGATACAAACAAGCCATTAGTTTTCCCCAATTGCATTGATTCATAGTTATTATTATAATAATAATAATAATAATAATAATATCTTTATTTAAAGAGAGTAACTCATTTGGATTAAACCAATTTTCAATAAGGCTCTCTACATACATATGTACAATGTTAACAATATGAATAAAAAATAATTAATCTACTATTAATACACACATGTAAACAATAGATATATATGAAGTAATATAACAACAACAACAACAAAAACACCTATGGTATACATTGTTGTTTAACTTATAAATTTAACACTTTTAAAAATAAAATGACTTGTAAGAGTTTTTGAATACAGATATACTTTTTGAATTTTTAATTTCACTGGACAGTGAATTCCACACTTTTGGACCACTAAAAGAAAAACTTGATTTGCATAATTCTGTTTTGTATTTATTTTTATTATTAAAAGTGCCTATATTTGAATAACACTATTTTACGCTTCCGTACTATTTTAATACTATTTACCTGTATTTATCTGTATCATTGGCGCAAATGAAATGCTTTATTTTGGAATATGGTTAGTGGTTCAAATGAAATGGCAATTGGCGCAAAAGCAAAGCACAACTGGCTAATTGAAGAGGTCAATGATGATAAATGAAATATAACATTCATATGTTATTTACTGGTAAAAAAAATCGGCGCAAATGAACAGAAAAATCGGCGCAAATGAAAGAAAAAATCGGCGCAAATGAAATGCAGATCGGCGCAAATGTAAAACGTCGCTAAGAACGATAATTTAAACTTTCTGGTGTGCGCGTCTGTCATGGCGGTATTAGATTTTATGAAATTTTAAGTGTATTTAAATGTAGAACTCGTTTAACTGCATCTAAATGTCGAAATCAAAATATTTTCAGCAATAATAATCATTACAGATAAAATCTATTTAAAATTTGTGTTATCAAAATATACTATATAGATATACATTGGTCGTAATAAGCAGCGAACAATTATGATTTTTTTACTTTTAATTTCCCTACCTCGTAAAGGAGTAGGTGCCGTTTTGGCCCCAAAATATAGATGTTTTACAAAATTGTTAAAATGTAAACCTTTTGTTATTTATTGGAAAGTAGTATGCTTCTGCTTCATAAATATGTGCTGTTTTTGACAATACAATGCACATATATCGGGTACTAGCATCATTAAGACATTCTAAATTACTGATCTTCAAAATTCTAGAATTTTAGCATAGACGGTTTCAGTGTGAAATGAAAGTGGCCGCATTTGTGTTCATTCTTGATATTGAAATGTAAGTTGTGTTTGATGACAATACATAACATATATAAAGGTTGAGGATGAACACGGATGCGGCCACATTCATTTTTGACAAAATCATCTGAAAAGTGACATTTTTTGGCATATTTGATAGATTTCTCATATTTAAGCATGAATCGGAGCGTTTTTCATGAGTAAATCAGATATAATCTTTCACATCAACTAATTGAATCAACTGAAATAGACACTTAAGTGTTCAAAAAGTGTCACAAATTTTTCGTCAGATAAACCTGAAATTTGAGGCCAAAATCAGCCCTTACCAGACCTACTCCTTTGTTCAAACAACATTTTTAGAAATGATATTTAGTTATTTCTGTAAACATTTCCGTTTAAAAAATCTAAACGGAAGGGGACATAAGATTCGTTGTTTCAGTATGAATCAAATGGTTTAGATGAATACAGTGAAGATAATAATTATTGCCTTCTGCTTCTTTCACTGGTACATTATTATATTTTTGGCTTAAGGAAGAGTGTTAAATACAAATTATTGAATATTACTATTGTTATTCGCACCTATTTCGCGTATAGGTGCTACCTTGTTATTCCAAGTCAATATCACAATTAATGTTTTCATTTGATTCTTTTCGTTTTTCGTTTCTTGATTAAGAATATTTACACTTTTATCGAAACAATCACTGCTAACATTGGAATTATGAACATCTCTTTGCATTAAAGCATGATATATATTAACACCAAAATATGTCATAATGGTAAATCAAAGTAATAAATAGGATTAATTTATATAAAACCCAGATATGAAACTAAAAGTTCCAAAATATTTTGAGCGATCATAGTAAGGTAATGTTTTCTACTTATCTATTTTCTTTTGTATTTATTAAAGTAGCTATTTCTTTTAACTATGAAAATATTCAATATTCGATGTAAATTATAATGTTTCATGTATTTTCCGAGGATTTTCTTTGGTATATTTAAAATGTTTTTAGATATAAATTGAATGTCAAAAAGTTAAATCAAAACCGCAATGTAACTTTTTTTCATATTTATGTTTTGAAAAAAAAAATCATTTCAATAACGAAGGGAGTAGGAGGTCAATAAGAATCGAACATACTTGTACGTTCTAATGGTTTAGTAACACTGACCAATACAAGTGTGTTTTTCCTTCGATTATTGTAAAAAAAAAATGCACACAAAAACAGTGATAAATAAGACGATCTTTTTTTCTTTTTTTTTCTAGCTAAAACTTCAAATAATTCAAAACTAGAAAACAATGTTTAATATTTATAAATATTATTCATTTATTTTTATATAAGTTTGTAATATGAATACTGTTGCATTAAAACATAGGATTTTCTAAACTTGAAATTTAATATTTCATATTGACAAAGTTAAAATGACCATAGACTGTTTTTGTAACATTCGACCTTTTAATATTTTTTTTTCAATACATTTAAAACTAAGTCTTGGACTAATTAAAGAGTATTGCAAAAATAGTGTAAGCCAACGTGTTTCGATTATTATACTTTTAGTCGTTTAATCCCAAAATATTAATTTTGTTTTTGTCGCCCATTTGAGGTCACGTCATCGAATACCCTACATGTTCTTTCATTCAAACTTTGACAATATTTTTAACATGATCACTAATGTAAAATAAAAAGTTCATAAATACTTATTATTCTATGTTATCAAATTCCTAAAAAATATCTTTTTGTTGTATAAGCAGCACGAATACACATTTGAAGCTTCAATATCTTTTTTAAAATCGCCGCTTACAACACACCTACAATTTATTTGTGTTCATTTTTGTGATTTGTTAGTTATTGATAGAGCCCATACCAAGCTACCTTAATCTTTTTATTTTAATTAAAGTCAATTCTTTTTATTTCGGCACGGGACGTTTGCGCTTTTTCATAGCACATTTGCGCTTTTTATTTTGGACACTTGCGCTTCAAATCATAGGACATTTGCGCTTTTGCAATTTTTTGTATTTATCACTTCCTCTTTTATACCGGCAGGTTTGACCTGACAGAGTAAAAGTCATATTTTCTATATGGTTAAATGTTTAAAAATAATTCACAGTGTATTTCATAGAACATTCAGGTCATAGCACATTGCTATATGTTTAAAAGCTTATATACAGCTAAAAGTAAACATTCTAAAGACATAAAACACGTACAGTCATCACAGGTCAGTTTTCGCTAAATATCTAAAGCCTAAGGAGTGAAAATATTTAGCTCTTGTTATCTGTTCTGACTGGTTTTCGTCCTTATTTCAAATACAAAAATCAAGTTTCTCTTTCTCAGTTCTTGACTGGAGTGCCTGTTTATCAACATAACGTAATTCACCGACTGTTGTTCAATGATACTCTTCAAAAAGATAAACATAGCAGTATGTGTCAAGTAAATCGTGATTCAACTGTCACATAATTTTCTATCAGGTAGTCTGCAAATTTTGAACATCTAAGTTCTTTTATACATAGGTAAAAAGCGGAAATGTACGATCACTTTAATATAGGTGAATCAAAATCCAAAGCGCAAATGTCCATAGTATATTTGAAGCGCAAATGTCTTATCGTTTTACAGGTAAAAAAGCGCAAACGTCCTGTGCCCTTTTATTAAGTCTCCCAAACAAAGTTTGGAGACTTATTGTTTTTGCTCAGTTCTTATTATTTTTATTATAAGGTCTTTCCACTTTTCTGTGGAAAGACCTATTGTTTTTCTTCTATTTTTTTTTTCTTCTGCCTAATTTTGTTCTTGCGATAAATATTTGTTTCGCAATATGTCGCTTAGATAGAATGAAATTCATAACAGTGTGGTCGACGGTAAAACGTTTATTAGTAATTGTACTGAAAAGTTTACCTATAACTTGTTTGTCGTGGGCGATGATTTTATGCTCACTCAGTCTATCGGAGGCCTTCAAGTGGGGATTTAAATAATCATTTGTTACACATTTTGATACATAAAATGAAACTTTCTTTTCACAAATCATTTAAGCAATTTATTTTAAATAATTGTTATACCATCACTTACAACAGTTTCACTTTTAAGAATATTAATGTCCAGAGCTGATATCAATAAATAATAATAATAATAAAAAGTTTATTCATGGTAAAAAAAAACAAAAAAACTTTTAAGTTAATGGGGACCCGCGTTATTTCAGAAAATATCTTATTGATTAAGAGAACAAAAACTTCTACGTTGTGATCATTTAAGAGTGGCCTTCTATTTATTCAATGCTAACCATGTGGGCTTTGTTTTTTTTTTTTTATATATACCATAAATCGATTCGTTCATTCAGATATTTGTCAGTTTGCCTTGGCTCTTCAAGTCCAACACACAACTTCTCACGAAATTGGTATTTTTCTTACAAAAATTACATCCATGTGATGTATTCTTTTCATGGAGAATGAATGTTGCACCTTATTTTATTTGTTATCGGTTTTTTTGTGTGTATCATTGACGTATAAGACAACCTGAATCATCTTTATACAAATTTAAAATATACGAGATGGCAATTATGACACAAAATAACTAAATTAAACTTACAGTAGAAGAAAGATAATGAACATCGCTTTTATAGTCTTCTAAATGTCGAAGACACGTGGTCTTTTTAAAAATGATGTAAATTTATAAAGGAAACAACAAACAAAATAGTTCGAATATTTATATTGGAAAAAGTAACGGTGTGTAAATCATAACAATTATTTTATTTCAATGAAAATCAAACTGTTGAATTTTTCCGCTGCGAGCAAATTTTTAATGTTGGTTGTATTTTTAAAATCATTAAATCTTGTATTCTTGTTGGAAGCTGCACTGTGTAGTTTATACTCGGTTTTTTTTAATGCCACACAAATCCAACACAGACAAAAAAAATGGTAGGTTCAAGAAATAATTGATGCAAACTATACTTTATTGTAGTTTTAACATGGGTAGGCATTATATTCGTGATTATTTTTGCCCGAGCGATATCGAAAAACTATTATAAAAAGTGTCCTAGTTCAGTGAAAATGTACGTCATACTTATTTCCTACACAAATAAATAAACAAACATTAATTAACATACAACACTTCCAAAGGCCAGAGACTCCTTACTTGTATGATTTTGTAAAAAAAATGCATCTTTTTAAAATAGTCGAAAGCAAAATTGTCTGTCCAATGGAAAAGTCGAAGCCCAATAAAGATGAACAGTGCATTATAGAAACATAGAAGCTGGTTGCAAAAGTTGACGACAAGATCTATTTTATAACTTGAGTATGGCCTAATACTATTAACCTGAAATAAATATATTTATAGCAATTCCCTTGATACGAAAGATCTACATGTTGCCTTGGGCTTATTTTTCTTTTTTTTTTGGCTCTTTGGTTGGGTTTTTGTCTCAATGACAATTCAATTTTCATTCTTATCATAGATATAACTGCATGTTAAAATAAGAATATGTAGTGTGATAGACAATCAGACACATTCTTTCCAGGGACCAACAGGCGTTATCAAGCTATAGGTCCCCGTATGGCCTTCGACCATTAGCAAAATACACACTTTATTGAATGAAAGCTCCAAGAGGTCTTGGCATGAAAAAAACAAACATAAAAGATGAGCGAAAAAAAAATTTAGGGATACCGCATGGAAATTGGAAAATGGTCCGCAACATTAATTTAGTCAACTCACTTAGTTGAAATTAAAGACCTGGCGAATTTTAGCCTTTTGCAATGGATGTGATGTATGTTTAAAAAAAATCATGGTTTGTTTGGACATTTTTATAATTCAAGTCTTGGTTTTAAATTATTTGCAAGTAAGTTTTAAGTCATGAACAAATAATCACTCACAGAAAGACGTCAAATCCATCAACAAAAGAAAAAAAATAATAGACGACCGACAACGCACAGAATATCATGTATGTGTTCCGGACCATATGAGTATTTGGACCATACGCATATATCATGACCATAAGGGTATACTAATATGGTCCAACCATACACGTATGGTCCGACCGTACGCGAATGACGGGTATGGTCATGCGCGTATGGTCCAAATACTCATAAGGTCCGGAACATATTTTATTTGCGATCACAAATGCACGAAGACGTCCATTTCTATGTAAATTGGGTCGATTTTTTGATATAGATAAGATGAATGCGTTTCTGTTGCCAAGTGTTTTTCACAAGTATAGTAGCAGTATAGTAGAACGGTTTAAGTTTCCTATATACACCAAATGATACATTTTGCCAATACAATAACGTAAATGCATGCAAATTTCACAAGGTTTAATCCAAATAGCTTTCTTACTATCCAATAACTTTCAAGTACGAAAAAGACAGGGCAGAAGTATATTTTGTCTTTATGTTTCGTATTTGCACAACTTTTGAAAGTGGATTATGCATTCGTTCTAAAATAAAATTAGACCAGATAAAAGTTAAAAGATTACATAACTCGACAATCGCAATTGTTAAATCGCTTTGACATCCGAAAAAGATAATCAATCAATACATGCATTGCAACTTTTAAAGCCAGTAAGTCGTTCTTTTTTTCTGAAAGAACATGGCTTTGCGATATCTTATTATGAAAATTGATTGTCGAAACATAACAAAAACACAAGTAAAGGACGTTTAATTAATCAATATAAATCAAAACACAAATTCCTGATTAGTATTTCGAATGAAGTATTTTATATAGGCGTTGAGAACCTTTGGTGACCCCACGGTTTAAATGTTTACATTAAGGACGTCGTGAGCAATGGGCGTTATAGACGAACTTTCACCTAATCTGTCCCAGTCAATGGGATATTAAAGTGCGCCAATCAATGTCCACAGCCACACTGTTTATATGAATTCGATTCTATTTGGTATATGATATCGAACAGTTTATGCGCTTTTGAAATTTACCCTGCGTAACCGAATACTTTTCTTTGTAGGAGTTATCTCCCCAAACACTGTTTTCCTTGTGATCACGACTCCTTCGCAACCGTAAGAGATTACGACAAATTTATTTTATTAAATTGCTCGTTATATCCTTCGCATGATTTGTCCAATTTCGACCGAAGCAATATGAACGCTCCATATGAGAGTTATTTCCCCTTTTGTATTTGAAATTTTGAAATGTATTTTAAACTGGAACACCATAAGTGATAGAGACCTAGGATCTTTTGATTTGAGGTCCTTGGTCCAAAAAAAGGAAAATTAGGTCAAGGTCAAAGGTCAAGGTCATATTCTAATTTTTGAATTAGGCTTATTTCCACTCATTTCCAGAAACCGTATAAGATATCGACAAATTATTTTGACTAAATTGTTAGTTGCGACATGTCGTAACTTAATAATTTTAGTTGAAAAATGCGTAGACAATGAATGGGAGTTTTTGCTCCTATCATATCTAAAATTATGTGTAAAGTGATATAACTTATTAACCATACGTATTAGAGACCTAGGGTCTTTTGATTTGATATCCTCAGTTTGAGACCCTCAAATTGAGGTCAAGGTTATAGGTTAATTTGACGTTCTAGATGTTGACCTTGGCTTTAAATTCATATCTATACATCATAAAGCCATATGAACTGACATTTTAGACTGATTTTAATATTTTAATATCAAAATAGATATTCACTGGTGGAAAGACCTTCAATTGTTTTCTGAACAATTGGTTTTTAATTATGTCACCCGATCGACAATGTCGGGTGACATATTGCTTTTCTTATGTTTCTTTGTTATTATTATTATTCTTCCACCTTTTTTTGTCCGTCAGGTTTTTTGGAGTAAAAGGGAACCAATGTTGATGGAACTCTACTATAATGAGGACCCCCATCTGAAGTTGTGCACCTTGCTATGGAATGGTTAAAAATGGCCACCGTTTCCATGGAAACGGAACAAATGTGAAAAATTCCACTTTTTGGTTTTGGTGAATTATTTGGAGATGCTTTAACTTAGAATCATTATATTTTGGTACAATGTAAGTGCCCACTATATACTGGTTTTGGATGATTTTTGGCATTCATTGGAACAACTATGTTGCCATGGATACCACACCAAAAATTTCAAAATTATCAAAATGCTCCAAATTCAATGAAACTTCACAGTAACGATGAGCAACATTGGAAGATGTGCAATTTGGCGTTGGAATTTCCAAAATGTCTTGTGTTACCATGGAAACAAGGCAAAAATGGTCAAAACGCTTAAAAAACCTTAAAAAGTGGCATTTACTTCCTTAAAATGGTAGGTCAAATCCATTGAAACTCTGATAGTATGTTCCCTCCCATGTACCAATGTGGTATCTGCCATTAGAAATTTGAAATGGTCTGTGTTACCATAGAAACCAGCCAAAATGTCAAAAATTTCAAAAATTTCAAAATGCTCAAAAAGTAATGAAACTTAATATGATTGCTGAATGTCAAGTCTGCATGAGATTTTTGAAGTTGGAATTTCCAAAATAGCCACCGTTGCCATGGAAACTGCAAAAATGTCAAAAATTTTCAAAATGCTCCAAACTTAATTAAAATTAATATTATTGTCAGCTGGCATGTATAGATGAGACTTTTGACTTCTGAATTTTCAAAATGGCTGCCGTTGCCATGGAAACAGCAGAAATGTGAAACTTTTCACGATGCACTTATTTTAATGAAAATTTACAAAAAGATATATCGCAATTCATAGATCTGCATTCACTGTTTACTTGTTTTGAAATGGCTGCCGCTTAGTGGCAATGGGGGAAGGGTGACATCCGCTATTGCTTGCAATGGCAATTCTAGTTCTTCTTCTTTTTCTTCTTCCGCCACTTTAAAAAATGAACTTGTCCGCAGCGTTTCTCCAAAACCACTCGTCAGATTTACTTAAGGTTTCATAAAATGTTAGACTAATATGTCTAGGTAAGCCATTAATCGTTCGTGTGTGCAATGGGGTCTATTAAGGGGTATTTTGGGGGGCCGAAAGAAGGGAGGGGTTTACTATAGAACCCTATGGGATTTTATTTTCGAAAATTTTCAAATGAATATAACTTGAAAACTCTAAGTGATAAACACACACAGTCTTCAGAAATGATCATAGGACAATAAAACAAATCACATGAAATATTGGGGGAATCCCTGGGGGTCATTCCCACCCCCTCAAATTTGGAAATATGCTATTATCTTGTGAACGGTCCAAATCCCTTCCCTAAACCATATATATTCTGGAATGGGACAATAAAAAAAATGAAAAGAAATAAAAGGGATGTCCCTAGGGGGTCACCCCACCCCCTCTTGTTTGAAAACTTGTAAATGGTTCATATCCCCACCCCTAAACCATATATATTCTTGTATGGAACAATAAAACACACAAATGAAATATAGGGAGAGTCCATTGGAGTTACCCCCACCCCGTTCAATTTGAGAATGTTCTATTTTTTTGTAAACGGTCCAGCTCCCCACCCATAAACCATATTTATTCTTGTAGGGGACAATACAACAAATCAAATGAAACTGAAGGGAAGTCCCTGGGGTCACCCCCACCCCATTCAATTTGAGAATGTTCTATTATCTTGTAAACGGTCCAGATCCCCAACCCTGATACATTTATTCTTGTAGGGGACAATATAACAAATGCAATGAAATAAAAGGGAAGTCCCTAGGGGGTAACCCCACCCCTCTTGTTTGAAAACTTGTAAACGGTCAAGATTCCCACCCCTAAACCATATGTATTCTTGTATGGGACAATTAAAAAAATCAAAAGAATATGGGAGTTTTGTTTGGGAGACTTCGTAACAGCATCCTGTTACAATTACTTCTTGTTTAAATTTACCTTCAGTAGAACATGTTTGCATAACAGCAAACTTTAAGGTTCTTTCTACATTTCTTTCTTATTAAAACTTAACTTTTATTCGTATAAGCTATTAATATATTCAAAACGTATACATATACTATAATAATCAAACACTTTTCTTGTACGACAGAAGTGAGACTTAATGAACGATATAAACATTTTTGAATAAAGTTGATTTTGAATAACACCTTTAACTAAATGTCATTTTTTTTTGTATTTTTTCCAGAACAATTACAATGGAACCCTTGTTTCAAAATACATCGGGAACACCATTGAAGACCTCAGCGGACAATACATCATCAGTCTACTGCAATATAACTTGTCAGACAAGCGAATTACCCGCTATATCCGCGAGAACCGTATACGACGATGCATTAGAGGGTCTAGAATATGTCAATATTATCCTTTTACCAACATGTCTTGTAGTTGGAGTTTTTGGAAATCTGATCACAATATTCATAATGAATAGCAAAGCCTTTACCAAAATGGGATCCCGTTATTTCCTTGCAGCTTTAGCTGTATCAGATGTGACGCTCCTTCTGGCACAACCCTTCAACAAGATGTTTGTTTTAGAGCTCTTTGGACGCGATCTACGTGCTTTATCCGAAGATGGTTGTAAATTATTCTTCTGGTTCTTTCGAACGGGGAAAATGACGTCGTCGTGGTTTGTTGTTTATGTATGTCTGGAAAGATTCACTGCAGTCCTGTTCCCGTTTAGGGTAAAGATCTTTTTCAGTAAACGAAACTGCTTGATAGGAATTGCAGCTGTTTATTTTGTCATTGGGGGCTTTAATGCCGGTTGGACATATTGTTCAAAGATTGACAGCAAAGGTGTATGTAATCCTGATAGTTTTGATAAGAAGGACCCACAAGCAGTGACATTATACAGGAGCATGCTAACAGCTGGATCTAGTCTTTATTCTCTGATTCCTATAATCATTATAGTAACAGTCACACCCATAATTCTTGTCAGCTTAGTAAGACGCAGCAAAGCTCGGAAGAAACTGACAAATACAAAAGGAAACAGCTCCGATCTAACAAGGGCCACGACAATGTTGGTCTCCGTCATGGTTACATACGTCATATTTGTTACCCCGATCACAGCATTGCATAATATAGCTTTCTACATAGGAGTAGATGCTTTTGGACAAAATACAAAGAAGTTTCTTATCTTTCGGGACGTCTCTCAAATACTGGAACAGCTTAATTATACCGTGAACTTCTTTCTTTACGTCTGTTCATCCCGTCCATTTCGAGCTGGAGTATCACAGATTCTGCGACTCGATAAAATATTGGGCGGACTTCAAAGATTGACCTCAAGAAGCCGATCAACTGATTCAAAAACAAAGTCGTCTCAGATTTCAAAATCATCTGACAAAGGAACATAAGAAAAACAAAAACCCATAGACGAAGAGAAAAGAGCATCCTCGTTAGAAGTTTTGCAAGATTCTGGCGATAACGCAACCAGTGCGTGTACACCAGTGTACAGCACGACTCAAGAGCAAGATAATAAAACAGGTACAAATTCACCAGATGGAAGCGCGACTCTATCAGAAGATAATGAAAACGGAATGTGTTCACCAGAAGGTTGTGCGACTCCAGACAAAATTAGTAACAATACAGTAATTTATAATAATGTCCCATGATTTACATTTAAAAATTGGGACGAAAGTTATGTAAATATGTATTTAAATTATTTATTCAATTAATGTTCTTGCTGAAAACCAAAAACTTTCCGCATAGAGATGTGTGTGATAGAATAAATTTGAATACAGACAAACTACTTTTGTTATTGTTTCACCTTATATATTCTGGAAATAAATGTTAAAACGAATGTTTTTGATATTATGTTTTTTCCAGATATCAATGTGTTAACTGAATCTCTTGCTTAGACACTCACTTTGTAAAAGAGGGGCAAAGATACCAGACAGATATTCAAACTTATAAATCGAAATTGAACTGACAACGCCATGGCTAAAAAAAAAGACGACAGACAGACAGACAAACAATTATAGTACACAAAACACAACTGGGAAAATTAAAACTGAGCAACACGAACCCCACCTAAAATAAAAACTGGGGGTGATATCAGGTGCTCCGGAAGCTTGTAAGTGAGTATTTGAGTTTGCAAAAGTTTTTGTATATATGATATGCCAAAATCTGTTGAAAATTATAGTGATAGTCGCTTGGTTTATATCTTGTTTGTTGTGATCAAGAACTCTCAATTGTCGACGTTTGAAGGTCCGGCTTACAAGACACCGACGGCAATACTTTATCTGAGTCTCACCTATTACAAAACATTTACATAATATTACAACTTCACATATAAAACAAGATCCACTCTAAAAAGAGTTATACAGCTATAATCATACAGATGTTCATTCTGAATGATAATCATACAGATGTTCATTCTGAATGACTATTTTGAATCGCGTACATACTAAGGTTCTGTACATTTTAGAACATGCGCAATGGAGGTAATTAATTATGAGAGTTACAAGTATTGACTATGAATTAAGTTTGAAATATTTCAACATACCAGAAGATCACATTGTGTTGCGTGAAATTGTAAAATTTTCTATCGTTTATAGTCTCATCTAATTGGTTTGTCCAAACTCTGATAGACCTACATTTTTTGAAAGGTGATATTTTCAAACCAATTTCCTGTTCTTTAAAGGTGTCTTGGAATTGAATAGACAAATTCTGTATTTTGGTGTTTGGTTTTAAGGATGAATAAGTATAAATATAAGGAAATGTTGTATGATTGATATTCAGACAACTATTCACCAGAGCTGAAACGAGTTGAACGCAAGCAAAAAGGATTGCTATTTTTTCTAATTTATTTCCTTTTTTCATCAACAAATTGCAACGACTGCAAGGTATTTATATACAGTTAATGTTAAACAAGATTCTTTATTTCTTACAAAATCAAGTTAATGGTACAAAGAAAGATATTTTTACGTATATAATAACATACAGATTCTGTATTGATTGAGCAATCAAAACTATCTGGAATATTCTTTTGTAACGAGGCAAACATATGGAAATAAATCATTTTGGAACCAAAAAAACGAAAACATGAGAAACCACGCCATCCTTTTAACACAGCTATCAAACTCTTTCATTTAGAAAAAAATCAAAACATAATTTAGTCTTAGATGCATGTTCTAGTCTTAAATGCATGATTTTAGTTTTCGATGCATGATTTTTTTTTTATTAGTTGTTAATGGCTTTGAACTAGCTGTCAGTAACTGCGAGTACTCTTATATCAGTACTTCGTGTCTTTTTGTTGTTGGGATAATCATATACAAGAACCCGGCCACGTCCACTCGGTGTTTTTGTTAGATGTATTTCTAATTGTATCCATCTGATGAGTTAAGCCTTTTTCAAAACATCTTTATTTTATTTTTAAACACAAAAAAACAAAAAACAAAAAAGCACAAAAGGATTATCCAGTTACATCCCTATCTATATTTCAATGCCTCGTTCACACGTACATTTAATTCGAATTGAATTCGAATCGAATGCGAATCGAATTCGCTAATCGCGTTCACACACTCTTCATTTTTAATTCGAATTATCCAATTCGAATTAGAAACACATTTTTGTTAATACGAATTAGAAGTTAACGTCGTTTGGACAGTAAAGCGAATTTGATGCGCAAATTTTGCAATTCGAATTAAAATTGACGTTAGGACGTAAAACGTTTCGAAGGCATATCAAATTCGAATTACGTGTGAACTCAGCATAGATATCACATATTCATGTCGAAAAGTATTTGCAAAACTAACTAGACATATTTCTTTCGTAGCAGCCATCAACATAGATCAAGTACTTAAAATAATTGACAAAAAAGACATTAGCTGGTATTCAATAAAAGTTTTTTCAAAAACATTCCATACATTGTCAAATTCAGTTATCTTTTTAGCTCACCTTGCCCAAAGGGCCAAGTGAGCTTTTATCATCACTTGTCGTCCGTCGTCCGTCGTCGTCGTCGTCGTCGTCGTCCGTCGTCGTTAACTTTTACAAAAATCTTCTCCTCTGAAACTACTGGGCCAAATCAAAGTAAACTTTGCCACAATCATCATTGGGGTATCTAGTTTAAAAAATGTGTGGCGTGACCCGGCCAACCAACCAAGATGGCCGCCATGGCTAAAAATAGAACATAGGGGTAAAATGCAGTTTTTGGCTTATAACTCAAAAACCAAAGCATTTAGAGTAAATCTGACAGGTGTAAAATTGTTTATCAGGTCAAGATCTATCTGCCCTGAAATTTTGAGATGAATCGGACAACTCGTTGTTTGGTTGCTGCCCCTAAATTGGTAATTTTAAGGAAATTTTACTGTTTTTGGTTATTATCTTGAAAATTATTATAGATAGAAATAAACTGTTAACAGCAATAATGTTCAGCAAAGTTAGATTTACAAATAAGTCAACATGACCGAAATGGTCATTTGACCCCTTTAGGAGTTATTGCCCTTTATAGTCAATTTTTAACCATTTTTCGTAAATCTTAGTAATCTTTTACAAAAATCTTCTCCTCTGAAACTACTGGGCCAAATTAATCCAAACTTGGCCACAATCATCTTTGGGGTATCTAGTTTAAAAAATGTGTCCGGTGACCCGGCCATCTAACCAAGATGGCCGCCATGGCTAAAAATAGAACATAGGGGTAAAATGCAGTTTTTGGCTTATGACTCAAAAACCAAAGCATTTAGAGCAAATCTGACACGGGTAAAGTTGTTCATCAGGTCAAAATCTATCTGCCCTGAAATTTTCAGATGAATCGGACAACCCGTTGTTGGGTTGCTGTCCCTAAATTGGTAATTTTAAGGAAATATTACTGTTTTGGGTTATTATCTTGAATATTATTATAGATAGAGATAAACTTTAAACATCAATAATGTACATCAAAGTTAGATTTACAAATAAGTTAACATGACTGAAATGGTCAATTGACCCCCTAAGGAGTTATTGTCCTTTATAGTCAAGTTTTAACAATTTTTAAAAAAATTGTAAATTTTTACTAACATTTTCCACTGAAACTACTGGGCAAAGTTCATTATAGATAGTGATAACTGTAAGCAGCAAGAATGTTCAGTAAAGTAAGACGTACAAACACATCACCATCACCAAAACACAATTTTGTCATGAATACATCTGTTTCCTTTGTTTAATATTCACATAGACCAAGGTGAGCGACACAGGCTCTTTAGAGCCTGTAGTTATAGTTAGTTCTTATGTTGTACTGTTACACCACTGTTCCTGGTTAATAGAGGGTTGGGTTCCCGCTAACATTTTTTAACCCCTCCACATTCGGTATGTATGTGCATTTCAAAAGTCAGGGGTCTGTATTTCAGTGGTTGTCGTTTGTTGATGTGTTACATATTTGTTTTTGGTTCATTTTTTTGTACATAGGTTAGGCCGTTTGTTCTCTCGTTTGAATTATTTTGAACGTGTCATTTCGGGGCCTTTTATAGCTGACTATGCAGTATTGGCTCTGCTTAATGTTCAAGACCGGACGGTGACCTACAGTTGTTAATTTCTGTGTCATTTGGTCTTGTAGGTAGTTGTCTCATTTGCAATCATACCACATCTCCTTTTTTACATATCCTTAACAAAGCCAAACTTTTATCTCGAAAGTACGTGACACTGCTTCTGAAGAACCAGGAAATAGAACTGATGCGTCATGGTTACTAATCTCTGAAGAATTCGTAAAACATCATTGTAATTGTTTAGTGTCATCCTGATGTTTCAATGAAACGATGTTATAACAAAGAAACTTCATTTGTTAAAAACTGAAATGTATTCACGAGAGTATACAATACAACAACCATTTCAATAACTATTTACTTAAGGATATTATAAATTAATGGTCTTAAACAGAAACAAAACAAGCTGTCATGGGAACATCTTTCTAAGTTAAAGCCTTTATAGAATTATGTGTATCCAACTGGATTTTTTTCTTTATTATTAAACATTCATTGGTATCATAAAAATATTTCGAGTATCTTTAATGTAAAATCAATGATACATAGGTTTTCAATAGCAAACACTATTTACAAGTCATAACTTTACTTCAAATCTTAAAAAAAAAAAACAGCGTGGAATAGGTTCTACAATAAAACATGTGTATATGTACATGGAGTTTTCTGTTAATAAAACTCCGTCGTCTCATCAAAATCTTCAAAAACGAAAGCGCGAGTGGGAAACTGTGATAAAAGAGAGGTTAAACAAACGTAGGAATAAGATAGTGTTAAATCATTCTGAAGGGAAAATGCAATACACTTCACAAATGGAAACGCATGGACAATACAAAAAAACACAGCTATTATCTCACTCATTTTTCACGTCCTCCATGGTTCTCAGTGGCGGATCCAGGAAGGGGGGGTTCCGGGGGTTGTAACCCCCTCTTCTTTTGGCCGATCAATGCATTTGAATGGGAGCATATAGTTGGAACCCCCCCCCCTTTACTCTGTGTTGGGACCCCCCCTTTTTTAAATGGCTGGATCCACCACTGGTTCTGTGTTAATTGTTTATTAAGGTCACGTTCGGTAAATGTCGGCAATCAAACACGAAAGTTTCTATGTTCTGGATTCGTAATCATTGTTAAAAGAAATCGTGCATAGAGATCTTAATTGAGTGTATGTGCATGAATTGGTTCAATAATTTCCTAAACTTTATATTGAAAAACTCATAATGATGAAGACATAATCTTTCAATCAGTTTAATTGAGTCGTTTAATTGAGGCCTAGAGGTAACCGCTAGTAGTCCTTTGTTAATTTATGTCGATCATTGTCAATTTGCTTATCACGTTCGCAAGCAATTAAGCAACACAACAAAAAGACCGGTAATAAAAAGTACAGACGATAATGTCCAGTCAATAATATATTTCTATTAATATCATTGATAGTCACTTAAAAAATGTTTGATCTTAATTGAACATAACAAACACTTTAGTATTCGTACATCACAGCAAGCACATATAACCTTTCTGTGTACAAGCACGACAGACTACTTTTACGTAGTTATATGAATATCTTATGTACATACGCTCCTAAGTAGAGTATTGTGTGATTATGCGTGTTTGACATATGACCTTTTGAGGATTTCCGGCATTGCTTATGTTAATGGATCATAAAAGAATGTTCTAGTAGAAGATGTACTTCATTAATTTGTCAAACTATAACCATGTTATATATTACCCTCTGTCGTAATATGCACATGCTATGTTGGTTTATTAAAGCATCTACCAGAATTTATAAATCATCAGAACTAACAAGGTAAGCGATGTTTAGTTTTCATTTTGTTTTATATTGCCTTTTCTTTTACAGCTATATGTAAAGGATAAAACTGTTCTTATAGATTCAGGATTCAAGTATATTCATATTCAAGATATTCACAGCTGTATAAAACAATGTGTCCTAACTTGGTCATAAAAATATGGAATAATCATTCATTACCCCAGGGTAAAATTACAAATATTTATTTCATCAGACTTAAAAACAAGGAGAAATGCGAGGCATGTTGAATATTGATTTAATATTTCGTTTCAAGTACAAATAAAAAGGAAGGACCAATTTCACCTGAATGTACTTATCACAAGTTTTCATTTTCGAACAGCCTCCGACTGTAAATTAACAGTTCAAAGTGGGACTGTTGTATGTGTGTACTTTGAGATTAAAACAATATCATGGTGTTTCTGAACAAAAACACAATAGAAAAGTTCGTGTCCCGAACCTTCAATCACAGGCACTTAACTCTTAAAAAAAGTGCATGTGTCTCCAATTCAGGATTTTCTGTCAGTCATGTCTGTTTTTTCTGTTTTGTTCTGTTTTATATTTTTTCGTTTGAAATGTTTTACAATTTGTCATATTTAAGCCTTTTGTAGCTGAATATACGGTATCAGTTTTGCTCAATTTTAAAGGTTGTATGGTAACCCAAAGCTGCTCACATTCACTTTATTTGGACTGTAGTGGAAATTATTTCAATGGCAAGCATATCTCTTTCTTTTTATTTTTTTATTGTCAATTTTGAAAATGTATGGCCATTTTAGTTTTAAAACTGTAGCGTAAAAGGAGTATATTTGCTTTAAAAACTTCGTGCATATTGCAGCAGCAAATGCGAAACATGTTTTTTTGTTAAGATCGATCGATTGAATGCTAAGATTATTCAAATCAATTCTAAATGTTCGCGCTCTATAAATAACATCTCCGTTTAAATGAGAATTGAATATCCCGTTTGTAATAAGTTTTCTAAAGAAACATTGAGATTGAACTTTAACTTATTTTTAAGTTAGAACAGTGGTCAATGAATTCTTGAAAAATACTGTACAGTTCTAACAATAGACAGACGTCAAAGAAGTGGGTTTATTATGTCTGTTTCTTTGTCTTTCAGATCATGAACCATGGTATGTTCCAGAATGAAACGAACTCTTCATCTTATCCTGATAAACTCATTAATAACAAAACAGCAATTAGTTTGAATATTTCACCAGAATCATTTGCAGTTCTAGACTATATAAATATAGTGTTGATACCAGCATGTCTTATAACAGGAGTTCCAGGAAACATAATAACAATTATTCTGATGAATACGAACACGTTCTCTCACTTTGCATCGAAGTATTTCCTAATTGCACTGGCAATCGCTGATATAAGCGTATTATGTACACAGCCCTTCAAAAATATGTCTGTCATAAGGTACTTGGGATTCGATTTGCGTACGTTTTCTGCTGTTGGCTGCAAGTTCTATTTCTGGATACATAAAACTGGTAAGATGGCATCATCTTGGTTTGTTGTTTGTGTGGCTTTGGAAAGACTTGTTGCTGTTAAGCTTCCTTTTAAAGTTAAGTATTGGTTTTCAAAGCAATATACATTAGTTACAATAATGATAGTAACAGGAATCATCGGCGGATTTAATGTCGGATATGCTTACTATACGGAAATCGACGAGAATGGAATCTGTAATCCGGATGTATATGATAAAAATAGCTCTCATGCAATAACAGTTTACCATCATATGCTAAACGTTGGAGTATCACTGTATTTCATTGGGCCTTTGTTAGTATTGTTCGTCGTTACTCCAGTTATCATAATCAGCCTGATCATAACCAAACATAAACAATCAAAACTTTTTATTTTCAATGGCAGGAATATAGTTGTGAAACCAACAACGATGTTAATATCTGTAATGATAGCGTATATAGTGTTTGTGACGCCACTTGGTATTGTGCGCATTATTGTTAATTACTATGGATTTAACTTATATTCTGTTAATTCTACAACGTTTTCTATTTTCAGAGATATTTCATTTATTCTTGAACTGATGAATTATTCATCTAATTTCTTTCTATATGTATGTTCATCAAAACCATTTCGAGATGGTGTAGCCTCGCTTTGTGTTAGAAATTGCATACACCGCATTTAGCAACATGGTCAACCTCTAGATGGATCCTATGGTTATAATTTTCCCATCATGAATGGTATGCGGAATCCGTGAAATGATCTTTTTCTGCAATAATTCATTATTTTGTTTTTGCTATAATTTTCTTTAAATGAAAAAAAAACCCAGTGAATATAATGTCATGGATCGATAGAATTACTGATAGTCTTATCTTCCAGTGAAAAAAAACCCACAGAGAGCTTTAAAAAGGAGGCGAAAGACACCAAAGGGTCATTCGAACTCATAAGTCGAAAATAAGCTGACAATGCAATGGCAAAAAAGAAAGAGGCAACACGAACCCCACCAATTGTGGGTTGTCACAGGTGCTCTGGAAGTGGAAACAGAACCTGCTCCATATGTGATATCTATCGTGTTACAAACCTATTGATACGTCGAATTTGGTAGATCACAATTCTTTTATTAGTTGTTTATGATTTCTACCGTTGTTATTTGCTTTCCATATTTTAGTCTGGACTTCATTCCCCAGAAGGTGATATTTACTAGTAGTTGGCTTTCCACACTTTCGGTTACAAGCATACCTGGTGAAAGTTATTCCATAAATACTAACAGGCAGTGATAATTTTTATTCATAAGAATCATTTTAATTTTTAATTATTTTTAAAACGTTTCATCTTGTGACGAATCTTATGAGGTGGCTTTGGTTGTATTGGGACTCTTTTTCTTAATAAATCTCCTATAAAAGTAACTGTGATATTCCAACTAAATGTGTACCATTTACAGTATCAATTTTTCTGTACCAAATGCGCATTTCTACAATAAATGTATCTTCATTGATGCTCGAGCCTAAAACTATTTGAAAATTAAAAGCTTATAAAAAAGATTAACAGCTTTAGATAAAAAAAAAAAAAAAGATAAAACAAAAGTATAGCCAACGCCGGCCAAGGAACAAGTTAATACAAGATTCCTTCCACCAGTCCATCCATCCGTCTGTCTTTCCATTCAAAAGACATTGAATATGATATACGTCTCAAGAGCGTTTTTGAACATACATGGGAGTCCATGGGAGTGGGCAAAGTGCCGTTCTTTTAAGTGTTTTTTCAAGTCTTGGTATCCAGTATCGTGGTAAACTGAATAAATCAAGAAGTGCCCTCGTCCTCAATATTCATTAAACATATTTGCTACTGAACATTAGGCAAACATGTTTTCCTTATAGGTTATATTTTGAAATTGATTATTTGGTTTATATTTGTCAACTTCATGAAATTCGGATGGTTAATTAGCAACGTTCAGGTGAAACGCAGAAATCCTGTTAAGTATCAACATATTCATAAGACACATTCATTAACTTGAAGAAAACAATTTCAGGTCATTGATCTGAATTTATAAAGGAGCAACACGTACTTTCTCCTTCATAATTATAAGTTCTTTGACAAATAGCACGACACCACAGGAAGCAGCTGAAATTATCGTGTGTTGATATTATAGTAAACAGATGCTGCATTATCTTTATCCTAAGTTGCTTGGTGGTTCATGTATTTTATAGGAACAATTTTATTATTTTCTTGTAACATCTTTCTAAATATCCGTCACTCATATGCATTTGAACTAAAAGAATCCATGTCATGATATGTTATGATTTCAACACCATATTTGCAATAAAATGATAACATGGTTAGTATTTTTAAAATTACAAATGTAGTTTTGTGCAAAACGATTCAATAAATACGTACATATATATATATATGTGTGTGATCCGATGGATAAATCTGTTGTAGAGTTGTCACTGGCTCAGACGTACTTATAAATATAATTGTTTTCTGTGACTGTATCTTACATTAATTTGTGGGATCCTTTACTATAGATACTTTAGCTGATCTGTAAAAATAACATCTTCATGCCTTATATATCACGTACTGTAGTACGACGCTAGATTAAAATTGACGTGGAAAGGTAACACCCGGCCACCGAAAGCTTCATTTTATGGAGCCCAGGTGGTCGTGTGGTCTAGCGCACCGGTTACAGCGAGGCGATTTGGTGTCACGATATCTCAGTAGCATGGGTTCGAATCCCGGCGAGGGAAGAACCAAAAATTTGCGAAAGCAAATTTACAGATCCAACATTGTTGGGTTGATGTTTAGACGAGTTGTATATACATAATGTACACAGCCATGTATCACCATCATTGCTGGTGATCCGATGGATAAATCTGTTGTAGAGTTGTCACTGGCTCAGACGTGCTTATAAATATAAATATTTTCTGTGACTGTATCTTACATTATTTGTAGGATCCTTTACTATAGATACTTTAGCTGATCTGTAAATATAACATCTTCATGCCTTATATATCATGTACTGTAGTACGACGCTAGATTAAAACTGACGTGGAAAGGTAACACCCGGCCACCGACAGCTTCATTTTATGAAGCCCAAGTGGTCGTGTGGTCTAGTGCACCGGTTACAGTGCAAGCGATTTGGTCTCACGATATCTAAGTAGCATGGGTTCGAATCCCGGCGAGGGAAGAACCAAAAATTTGCGAAAGCACATTTACAGATCTAACATTGTTGGGTTGATGTTTAGACGAGTTGTATATATATATATTTATAAATAAAACGTCTGAATAATAGCCAACGATTTTTCCAACGAGGGAGCTGAATCGTTACAAGTAACGATACATGTATAAAATAAATAAATTATATAAACGCCTAAAAAGTGTATACAACAACACCAATAACAAAAAAAGGAACTATAAATGTAATTATTTATAAATATTTCGGATAACATATATCCTTCATCGGTATATATGATTGTGATGTTGAATGAATCATTTATCAGTCTACTTAGATTAAACTATAACAATCTTGAAATTTATACAATAAAAAAGTCAAACCGAACATCTGGTAAGACGCTTGCACACGATGATGACTGATGTACCCATATTTTGACTATTTTATTTATTGTGTCTGTTCATTTAACGCATCAATGTAAATATAACGGAATTTGATGAGACTGTCATTAAAGTGAGAGTGTTAGCGCTTTAGAACCAGGTTTAATCCACCATTTTCTACATTTGAAAATGCCTGTACCAAGTTAGGAATATGACAGTTCTTGTCCGTTCGTTTATGATACGTTTTGTTTTTTTATTTTGCCATGTGATTATGGACTTTCCGAATTGATTTTCCTCTAAGTTCAGTATTTTTGTGATTTTACTTTTTGCACAATTCTAAAAATTGTTAAACACGACATAGGTTATATGACTAATTACAATTATTTAAAGCATATATTTGAACTCTCTTTTGTTATTAGTCATATAACCTTATGTCGTGTTTAACAAATTTTTAGAATCGTGCAAGCGTATTACCTGATGTTCGGTTTGACTATTAATGATGCCTTTAAATAAAGGGTGTTTAATAATAAACATTCATTACTCATAATTGGAAAACAAATCTGACAACGCTATGGCTAAAAACTAAAACGACGTAGAGGACTAACACATTCACAAAACACTACATCGAAAACTTAAGATTGAGCAACACATTACTCTCCAAAAACTGGGGATGGAAAAAGGGGCTCCAGACGGATATGCAGTTCCGGCTCCACCTATGACAATCGTTGTGTTGCTCATGGAAGTAAAGCTCATTCGGATCGGTGATGCAAAGATGTATCACCATTGAGGATAAATGGACGATATGGTGGTTACACAACTTTAACCTGTACCTGTTGTCTTCTGTGACAAATAGATATTTCATATCAGCAAACCAACTCGTGATTATGTTCGTTGAACTCTCCGTTTCATTTATATAACAATGTTTCTTTCATTTAAACAATTTTGAACAAAAAATCTGAATTGGCATGATTCTTACCGGTAAATGGAAATAAATAAAACTGTCGCCACAGCAGTAGGAGAGTTGCTCTGTTTCTAAATAAAGATAAACATTGAGATATTGTCGAAAAATCTTTCTAAAGTTGACTCTTTGATGAATAGTACATACCGTTGTATTTGTTGTCATCTTTAACAGTGAAAAATAGGAATGATGCGATCAGATCCACCATAAAAAAAAACAACAACGTAAAAGCACTAAAAAGAGAGAGATTAAAGATACTATTTAAGGGACATTCAAATTAATCCTCTATCAATGAAATCATGATAGGAATACAAATATCGTTTCATTTGAGAGATATAAACTCTATGTACAGGCGTTGCTAGAATGCTGCTACGTAGAAATAAAAAGTTCACAATAAGAAACTGAAATTATCTCTTTTGTCGCAACGTTTTGTTTTGTTTTCAACCGACGCTTAGTGTAAATTTCTAGATGCAAGTCAAGATACGAGGCATACGGAGGACTACAAAAAGTATTTTCATGTTGGTATCATATGGATATAACTTAAAGAGTCGATTGATACCAAGGGGACATTCATAACTCATAATTTGGAAATAATCTGACAACGCTATGGCTTAAAACGAAAACGACGTAAAGACTAACAAATCCATAAAATAGATATAGGAAGATGTGGTGTGAGTGCCAATGAGACAACTCTCCATACAAATAACAATTTAAAAAGTAAACCATTATAGGTTAAAGTACGGCCTTCAACACGGAGCCTTGGCTCACACCGAACAACAAGCTATAAAAGGGCCCCAAAATTACTAGTGTAAAACCATTCAAACGGGAAAACTAACGGTCTAACACTGCATTGAAACCTGAAAATTAAGCAACACATATCTCTTTAGAAACTGGAAGTGAAATATGGTGCACTGGAATTGTATGCAGTTCCTACTCTACCTATGACTACCGTTTGTTGTTAATGGAAGCAACGTCTAGTTCGGTGATACGTATAGATTATCAGGGTTTCTACACATTGATATCATAAAATATCAGTTGGGAGCCACAATGTGAACTTTTTTGGCGAGTGAGTGCAGAGAACGAGCTAAACAGCTTCACATTGTGTCGAGCGGCTGATATTTTATAATATATGTAGGACTCAAATCCATGGTGGGTTCCAAATCTATGGCAGATTCCTAATCTATGGTAAATGTGACGTCATGCCATTCCAAATCTATGGCAGATTTTTTACAATCCTAATCTATGGCAAGTTTTGTAGTTTCCTAATTTATGGCGGATTTTTATTGTTTTCAAATCTATGGCATTTTTTTTGCAAAAAGAAAAGAATGCAGTACATATTCGACCAATGACTTGTCTTACGAAAGAGGAAGTATACGACAACGGGAACATGTCTTTAAACATTTGTGAAATAAGCATTCCATAATGGTCAATTAAAAAATGTCATAAATTATAAATTCATAAACCTTAATACAGACTTCAAGATGAAATGGTGTGCTCTGTAAAAAATAAACATTTTTTTAAAACTGTGCATGGTATCTGTTTAAATCCATTCATTAAACCAACTAATAAGTCGTTGAACAAACAAGAAGACCGCTTTTTATAAATAAAAATAAAAATAAATAAAAAAGTAACAAATAAAAATAAAATACAGTTTGAATTTTGAAATAATATTTATTTCTGCGATATCGTTAATTCATCTTTTTTATTTGATGTGGATTTAAATCAAATTTGTATCCGGTAATTTGATCTTTCACATTATAAACTTTGCCAGCCGTAGACCGTAGAGTACTACCAGAACTCCTTTTAAAAATATGCGATACTGAAAATAGCGGTGCCCTTATTCATCGCGGGCATTGACCGGTACAGCACATCTTGTCCCTCTTCGGAATAGTAGGTCACATTTTCCTTAAAACCACCAGCAAATTTTGGTCAGGAAAATAATTTCATCTTGAATGGTGTTCATATCTATGGGTTCCGCCATCGTTAGCTGCAGCGAAGATGTAATATGGCGTTATTCAATTGTGACGTTATCTGTTACTCTCTCCCCCAGATCTGCCATAGATTTGGAGGAAACAAAAATCTGCCATAGATTTGAGTTGTTTGGCGTTTGTAACGTCACATTTACCATAGATTAGGAATCTGCCATAGATTTGGAACCCGCCATAGATTTGAGTCCTACATATATATATACGAAGAACATCCGATTATCTGTTTATCGTTCTATTACTAGTCTTTTCCCCCTTCCTAAGACAGTTTTATGCTTCACGAAAGCAAGCTTGAAAACGTCTCCTCACACATTGTGACGTCGCTGATAACTTCTCATCAGACATTGTGACTTCGCTGATAACTTCTCAGACATTGTGCCGTCGCTGTTAATGTCTGCTCTAGTCTCAAAGTCGTGATATGAGAATCCCAGAGCAACTGTGCAGGGTGATATAGACGTGGGGGCGATAGTATGACAATCGAGGAAAAAAGGATAAGAATGTGGTTACACAATATTAACATGTACCTGTGGTCTTCTGTTACAAATAGATATTCCGTATCAGCAAACCAAATCGTGATTATGATCGTTGAACTCGCCATTATATTTATATAACATTTATATAACCATGCTGTGGTCTATTTGAAAAATTATGAATGAATTGTAAAATCCTTTGATATTCTATATAAGATATCAAAAATATCATTTGCAATATGCCACCCACACCATATTTAGTTAGCACAATATGATATTACAGAGTGCTCTGTGGTTGCAATATGAAACTCTTTTCTTTCATTTAAACAATTTTGAACAATAAATACGAATTGGCATGATTCTTAAATGGAAATAAATAAAACTGTTGCGACAGCAGGACAATTGCTCTGTCTCTAAATAAGGATAAAAATTGTGATATTGATGAAAGATCTTTCTAAAGAATAATATTCATCGTTGTATTTGTTGTCATCTTTAAGGACATACGATACAGTTACAGGGGAGGTAATGACGTTGCTAACGTAAAATGTTATTTTCGCGACGTCAAACTATGACATATTATGAAAAAGTGCATTTTTCAACTGATTTTTATCATTCAAACTGCTTGAAATTGATAACGAGGTTATGACATTTGATTACGTATGAAGATTATTTGTATCAATTTTCAAGAAAGTGTCAATAATGCAATTTGTTTTAAATTTGATAAATATACAGCAAAAAAATACGTTTTTTTTTCATTCATGAATATTTGATAAATATGAGTTATTTGTAAAAAAATATAATGCATCAATTTTAAGGACATTTTTATAAAAAGAAATTACGGATAATTTAACAAAAACAGCTTGCGTTTATCTTTTAAAATAAAAAAAAAGTTATGTATTATTTCTGTCAAAAGGAAAACACACCTACAAATCCAAATTTTGTGCAAATATCAGAAATTTCGACCTCAATTTACTCAAAAAGTAGCACATAAAGGTAAATATTTTTTTACATATTTGATTTAATCAGGTAAAAAATAGCTTAATTGCGAATTTTCATCAAAAATTTCAACAGTGGATCAAAACTGTATTGTATGCCCTTAACAGTGAAAAAAGGAATGTTGCGTTCAGATCCACCCTAAAAAAAACGTGAAAGCAATAAATGATTCTTAGAAATAATTTAAACAATGGGAACAAACTGTGCCCCTCTACTCGCCGACTTGTTTCTTTATTATTATGAGGCTGACTTCATGCAGGAACTTCTTAGGAAGAAAGACAAGAAGTTAGCAATATCCTTTAACTCTACTTTCCGCTATATAGATGATGTTCTTTCACTAAACAATTCAAAATTTGGTGACTATGTGGAACGCATCTATCCAATCGAACTAGAGATAAAGGATACTACAGATACAATTAAGTCGGCTTCATATCTTGACTTACATCTAGAAATTGACAATGAGGGTCGGTTGAAAACAAAACTTTACGACAAAAGAGATGATTTCAGCTTTCCAATTGTGAACTTTCCATTTCTAAGTAGCAACATTCCAGCAGCACCTGCATACGGGGTATATATCTCCCAATTGATACGATATTCCCGTGCTTGCATTTCCTATCATGATTTTCTTGATAGAGGTTTGCTGCTCACAAGGAAGCTATTAAACCAAGAGTTCCAAATAGTGAAGTTGAAATCATCCCTTCGTAAATTTTACGGACGCCATCACGAGTTGGTTGACCGTTATGGAATAACCGTTTCACAAATGATATCGGATATGTTCCTTACGTCGTAACTACAATCCCCTTCCCTTTCATGAATATGACCTACAGAATTAGACTATTTACCGGATTTGTAATCACATAAGCAACACGACGGGTGCCACATGTGGAGCAGGATCTGCTTACCCTTCCGGAGCACCTGAGATCACCCCTAGTTTTTGGTGGGGTTCGTGTTGTTTATTCTTTAGTTTTCTATGTTGTGTCGTGTGTACTATTGTTTTTCTGTTTGTCTTTTTCATTTTTAGCCATGGAGTTGTCAGTTTGTTTTAGATTTATGAGTTTGACTGTCCCTTTGGTATCTTTCGTCCCTCTTTTAAAATTATTATGAAAAATGTACAATTTTCCTATATGTTGCCTTGTAAATTGTTTTTTTCAAATATTTTGTTTATTTGTTTTTAATTATTTTGTTTACTCAAGTGTTATTCGAAAATATTTTTTTATTTGATGTTAAAAGTCCTATTTCTAAATCAAACGTACTTGGCTAATTTCATTTTATATAAACTTATTACAATTTTATCCAATTTTTTGTAACTCATTTTCTAATAATTTAATTTCGGACGTAACGCGTCTTCTTATTGGCTGACAGTGTTTTGTCTATCATCTCATAGACATAATTTTGTCTTGTGACTGTGACGTCATCAACGTTTTTTTTTTTTAATTTCTCCGGCTTAAAATGGAATTGATAATTAAAATTTTAATTATAAGTAATGACTGTAATTTTTTTCTTCAGTCTATTCAAAATAAAATAAAAAATGAGGTGCACACTTTAAAATTATACACAGGTTATTCAGTGTCCACAACATTTTTTATGATATTTCTTCATAGACAGAAAAAATATTACATTCATTTCTTAAATAGTTTGAAAACCGATTAAAATTATACAGGAAACATTTCAATTTATCTAAACGGATAACACGACTTCTTTGTTACATAGAAAATAAGACATTTCCACAAATATCACGCTATCACGACATGTGTCTTTGGAGTTATTTGCCTCGATGTTAAAGGAAAAACAGATGTCACTTTTGTTATTTTGGTTGCTTGATGCTTCATTCTTTCCTACAGATAATTCATTTGCTTAGTTATACTGACATCTCAAATTAAACAAAACCCTTGGTTTGCCATAAACTAAAAGTTTCATTCTCAATATTTGCACATAGTTTGTCAAGATATTCGGTTTCTCGGTCGAAATGCATACTCCTCCTAGCAATTACGAAGTTGTGAGGCTTAATAAAATGTCTAAAACGTGTAACAAAGCCGTCTAACACAATCTATACATGGGATTAGAAACAAATCTTAGATTTTCCTAAAATTACAATATTTAATATCAATAAATTTTTCAAAAAATAAACATATTAACACACACAAAAGTCCAAATACTTGAACGTTCATACCCTCTGGGATGAAACGTCGTACGGCAGCTATATCGACCAAGTTGTTGTAAAAACTCATCAAAGATACAAGGCTTGCTTATAATTGTGAACGCCAGACGCACGTTTCATCAACATAACTCTCACAAGGAGTGCTGGAATAAAAACAGTAAGAGGGCCAAATCAAATATATAATTGAAGAGCTTTTAAAACCAAAAATTTCGAAATGCAATATTTTAAATCAGTGGTTCGAATAATTCAGCATCCTGTTTATAATAAATTTATTGGATTTGAACACACCAATAATTTTTTATGTCAACACAAAAAGGACTAACTATTTGACTTCTAATACCCTTGATAACTAAACGTCCACCATCAGTGGTATTGACCAAGTGGTGGGACATACTAATCAAAGATACTGTGTTTATGATTTGATTTTGTCTACACAAGACTCGTCAATAGCGAGCAATTTAAAACAGTTGAAAGACCAATCAAATATGAAGTTGTTAAGCTCTATAATACAAATATTTGTTCCAAAACCTGTTAATACAACCTATGTATTGGATTATAAAATCGTAGTATTTTCGATTATGTCTACTGTGTTAGTGATACTCTCGGGAACAAAACGTCCAACAGCTGTAGAATCGACCTAGTGGTTGGTAAAACTCATCAGCAATACGAGGTTATAATTTTGTACACAAAATTCATCAGCTGTGCTAGAATTGAAATAGTTGGAAAGTGAAATCAAATAAGGATATGAATCCCTATTAAAATCGTACGTTCCGAAAAGATATCCCAAATATGACTCACGTTATATATACTCAGGGTGGAAAACCACTAGCATTTCAAATAATGCAACATCTTGTATACAGTAAATTTACAGAAAATGAACAAATCAATGATTCTTCATGTCAACACAGAAGTCAGTACTTGGGTAATACGGATATCTTTTTTTTAAAGTGTTGTATAGAGTTATTGTAATCGTTTAATTTTTTTAAAGGGACTACGTCATACAAAGCTCTGATTATTTTTCCGGTATTTGGCTTTAATTCTGGTCTTATTCGGTTTTATCGGCCCTTGATTATTTGTCCGCTATTTGGCTATAATTCTGGTCTGATTCGGTTTGATCAGCTCTTGATTATTTGTCCGGTATTTGGCTATAATGCTGGTCTTATTCGATTTGATCAGCTCTTCTATATAAAGTATAAAGTTTTTGGTTCCAAATACTTTGTGCATCTGGTACGGTAAAATTGGCTATGTTAATGAAATTGTGTAGATTAATAATATCCGCTTTCCATGTTTGTCGCTATAAACCTTACTAATACTTAAAAGCATTGCCCAAAATATAAAGAATTACTAATAGTAAACAAATATAATATAATTCATTTGACAATACATCTTGCAATCATAATTGATGACTCATTTATCAGGACTTTGATTTAAACTACTCGTACCATATCATTTTTCAAGATTTGAATCAATACTATTATTATATTTCCCTTTTTAAACAGAAAAGGTTGATGAAATATCATATTGTCATGCTGTGGGCCTTTTAAAGCTTAATATACCAATGAGTTTTGCTCTTTTTTGATAACACCATATAGTGCCCTGTATTTTTTCATATCCTCTTTCTTTGTTTTCTTTTGTCTGTTTAACTTGATGCCATACCCTTCCCCAAATGATGATTTAATACATGCTCTCAACAAACAAAATCTCTTAATAGATATAAGAAGATGTGGTTTATTGACAATGAGACAATTCTTCATCCAGGTCACGATTTGTAAAATACAGATCTGAGAGTACTCTCAGTTACTGGCAGCTAGGTCAAAACCAGTAACAAATAACCAAAAAAAAATCATGCATTCAAGACTACAATAACTAAGTTCGCATGATCCAACATCCAATGAATTTAGTATGACGATGTCACTAACATTCAGAGAAACACATGACCTTGTGCAAAGCTAATTGAGATCATAGAGCCATGAATGTGGATATGTATACAAAAATGATGATTAGTTTGATTTTGATTCACTGATAACAAAATGAAAACAATATTCAGTGTTGAATTGGTAACCTTTGAGAAGATGGGAATTGTATCTAAATCTCTGGGCGCGGTAAATATCATTTCCGTAAAAAATAGGATGTGCTATCCCGTTTGAGATGGCACGTACTATTTTAATTCCGGAATTTAGGTTGCTCGTTTGTGTACCCTTCTGTCAATGTATCTGAACCGTACGATTGGACAAAAGGTGCAGTATCTACGGAACATATTTTCCCGAACTGAGGATGAATCAGGTGTAGTAAAGTATGAAATAATTTTACATTGAGATAAAATGAATTTTTGAGATTTAAAAAAAGGTAATCACTACTGCTTGATAAAAGACATACCAGCACTAGTGACCTATGGTTTATAAAGATAGCAAAAAGTAAAGGTCATGACACATATTCAAATTTCTTTCTGAATATTATAATAAAAATGTGTATATAGAATTTTGTGCAGTTTAAAGTAAAATCACAAAACATACTGAACTCCGAGGAAAATTCAAAACGGAAAGTCCCTATTATAAAGTGATGAAAATTCTATAAAGGCTACCAATATCAGGAAAATACTACTGTCCTCCCTTGAAATAAGTTTTGTGTACATCAAAACTTCCAAACCAAAACTGTGTATATATGATAGAATGTGGTTAAGTTTTTAAGTAATTTCCACGACCTAATAATTTACAAGTAATACATTGATAACGATCATCGAAATCCAAAACGTCACATTATAAGTGAAAATCACAAAAATAATCCGTGGAAAATTCAAAAGGAAAGTCTATAATCAAATGGCAAAATCAAAAGCTCAAATAGTTCTTAAAGGTACCAGGATTATAATGTAATACGCCAGACGCGCGTTTAGTCTACATAAGACTCATTAGTGACGCTCAGATCAAAATAGTTATAAAAGCAAGTATAAAGTTGAAGAGCGTTGAGGTTCCAAAATTCCAAAAAGTTGTGCCATCAAACGAATGAATAACACCTGTCATATTCCTAACTTATTACAGGCATTTGTAGAACATGGTTAATAAATCCTGGTTTTATAGCAGCTAAACCTCTCACTAATATGACAATCACATCAAATTCCAATATATTGACAAAGATGTGTGCACAAAACAGGCATGATAGGTAAAAATGTCAATAATAGGGGTACAGCAGTCAAAATTTTGTTATAATCTTAATCACAAAAGACACGAGCATAACACACGAGTTGTGGTACATAATACTGCAAGATGGTACCAAAGGGACATCACCGTCCAAGAAAGAACAAAATAGCAATTTGGGAACGAACCATCGCCCAACTTGTCGTACAGTTTTGTGCAGAGTTTTCCGTGTCAAACTGAAATAAATATATTTAGAAAAGAACAGTTATTATCGTTTATATTTGATTTATTAAAGACAGTATATTCAGACATTTTTTTGATTATTCAACAAAAAATGTCTTTTATGAGTTTGGCCATAAACGGTCGGTGATACCATAACAAGTCTGCTATTACAGGGGCGCAATCGGTGCATATAACCTGTCGATTAACCTTCTTGCCGAATCAAATATTAATGTTATCAAGGAGGAAATCAACAGCTTTAATCTTCCCATCGCATCTCCAGTAAGTATATCTAGCATATTTACCTTTCTTATTAGAGAAGAAGGCTTCAAATGAGTTGCAGGCAAATATATTTGCAATCAGATTTATCAAACTGCATTTTAATTAAATAAGAAAACTTCTGTTTGATGAGATTGTATGGGGGTGTGGTGTCAAGAGTTGGAAAATCAAAGCTACCAACCGAATCAAAAGGCCCATCAAATTCACATTATTTATCCAACACATACAAACAATTGTTCCAAAAAAATAATGATAGTAGTTAAAAGCGCTGAAAGATAAGACGCAAAGCACTTACTATTCAATATATACTTCAAACTAACAAAACACTTCATAAAGAAGACTCAACACCGTCGTTTATTTATCATTTCACCACAATCGCAAAGACGCATTTTGTATTACATATAAAACACCAATGTCCAATTTTCTGTCATCGACCGCTGCCATCACATATAAAACACAATCTGAAATAGAAAAGTATTAGATGTGGTATAATTGCCAATGAAACAACTATCCATCTGTTGAAATAAAGTGGATGCAAGCAATTATGAATTGAAAAAAAAATCTTTACAGTTATACAGATCATATGTTCTATTAACTACACTGCATGTACTTTATTCTGAGGTGAACGGTGTGTGGTTGGAAAACAATACTGTACTTTCAGAAAGGCGAAACATGAATGACAATTCTAGACTCACTATATAACGCGTAAATCATAGCAAGAGATTATTATGATTAATATTAACTAATGAGGTAATAACTTACTGTTTATACAATCACATTAAATATTTGTGCGACTCTCCAATCCTCAAAATCAACCATTTTACTGATATCATTAGCTCTTTCATTTTCTAAATCACATCAAATGCTGAAAGATAATGATAAGGAATAGTATGGATTTCGAAATAATACTTTTTGTATCTTACCTAACGTAGAGTTAACGATTTATATTCCTGATGAAAGTCAAAATGAAAAAAACTGAAACTACCCATAGTAATAATTATGTCGCAATTTTGAATGTCAGTTAAATACTTTTTATTGTGGTTTTTGCCCGAGAAACGGTTTTTAAAAGAAAAAAGTCTAACTATATTGCTTTGAGCTATATCCAAGCAGAAATTTGTGCTACTTCACTTAATGTCAACATCTTATATAAAATCTCGTTTTCTAAATCGATATGTTGATGCAACTGTCATATAAGTGAAAGGTTTAGCGCTATAAAACCAGGTTCAATCCACCATTTACTACAAAAGAAAATCCCTGTACCAAGTCAGGAATATGACAGTTGTTGTCCATACGTTTGATGTGTTTTGGGTTTTTATTTGCCATTTGATTATAAGAACTTTCCTTTTTGAATTTTCCTCGGAGTTCATTATTTTTTGTGATTTTACTTTTTTGCATATATGCTCGATCGCCAATTTTAGTAAACCAGAGCAAATAACAGCAGACAATTTACTGCAATAACCTTATGTACGAAAATAAACCAAAGAATTATTTTCTATCAAGATCTTGAACTCTGATAACACTTGTAATCAGTTGTATCCTGAAATAAGAATACGCGATCTAATTCTAGTTTCATTTTCCATGTAGCAAAATTTGGACATGTATCTAGGCTTATATCCGATTACGGTAGTCATAGAAATATTTCGGCCTATGAGCTGAGCTAATTAAATATTTAGCTGCAATACATGGAAAATAAGCAACATGACATTTAATCAGAAAAATAAATCGTTAACTCTATCAATAGACAACTAAAATTGAAAATGGAAACACGGAATGTTTGAGTTCCATACTATAACTAGCCGTTTTAATTCAGTACCAAGACTTCTACTCATATTCTAGGAAACAACATTAATCAACGATCATTGATGAAGAACGATTGCTTATCAGAATTTATTTTTAATCTGGACTTATGCCAAATTTATCATCTAAATTCAAAATAACTTTTATACGGCAAAATTTTACAAGTGGCCTGAAACATTTGGTTGAAATGTACGGACCAGATGTAATTCAAAGTCTAAGACAGTATAACAAACCAATGTACCTTCCCATTGAAATCCTAAGAAAGTATATTTCTGTAGACAGATATCAGTGTGAAAATAACAAGACTTACGGTAAAATTTAAACAGATACATATTTTGTCAAAATTCTAGTAGGAAGTGGCGCTGATGTTTAAAGGCAAACTTTTTGAAGCTGGCAAGCAAATAACCGTTCTTTCTCCAGTGACATTGCTGCTTGTAGTAAAGGCACAAATCGATTGAATAAAGCTCACGCCTTGCGAAGATATTACCAGTCATGGATGAGCATACGCAGGGTAACCATAATACTCTGCAGATTGTTGACGAGGCAGATTTTGAGGTTAGGTTCCAGCTGTCTAGATTTTGACAGTACCTTAATGGTACAAATAAGTCTCATTTTTGCGAATCTTCTTCTCGTTTTCGGAACTTTTAGCGACGGCATTTGCATCATATTCCTTTAAGGTAACCAAACAAGCAAGGAAAAAATCAGCAATGTCTATTTTCTTGTTTCGTCTTTTAAGCTTGTCTATAAGGGTAAAACTCAATATAAGGGCTAGCGTATTTTATGGTCGGACGAATTTTGATAGTTTGTTTACATTTTTTAATGAGTCTTTGTTAATGTTATAAAGAAACTAAGGTTTTAACTCCCTGAGGCACTTCAGTTGTTTCAGTAATTTTAAATCCTTGGCTTTGAAATATTTGACTTTGGGCGTTCTTGATGAAGGGAATCCCGGAAAGTGCTGCATGAAATGTATATAACGTGTTTTCTTCTTCATTTTTTTACATCACTGGGTCGATACCTCTGATGGTGGACTATCAGTCCCCTAAGGTATCATCGGCTCATTAGTCAGTACTTCGGTACTAACATATATAATAATTAACAATCCTTTATAAAATTGTCCGTTTATAAATTTCGAAATAACAAAGAAATGTTTTAACTCACTCAGGCAAAGTTTGCCGATAATGCATTTGGCAATTTTATTTGATTATTTTTGTCATATAGCTCTTCAATGGATTCAGATCTTGTAAATCCTTGGCTTTCAAATGTTTCGTTTGAGTATTACCGATTAAGGTTAATCCCGAAAAACGCTTCGAACGCACGGGATTTATATAACGTGCTGTTTTCATTTATGAATGGTGCGTTGTATGCAATTACCTTCACTTTTGAACACATCAAAATGACCTCTTCCTTTATCTTTGGCTTAAGGCTGTCCTTTTCTGGGATTAGTTCCAATATCAATTCTCCTAACGTGTTATTTAATATGGTTTAGAATACCTCTACGGTATCAGCCATTTAACTATTTAATTACAGCAAGAAATTGTCATGATTGATATAACATGTATCTAAATAGATAATAACTATGTTTATCCAATCAATCTAGACAATACCATATAGTTTTCTCTCTTATTATTTCAGCACACATGCTTTTAGTAAAACAATACACGTATTCCTGGGTGTCCTTTATAAAAACTTTGATAAATGTTATTGTTATCTCATGTGATATTTATCAAAAAATTTAACATTAACATTTATAATTATATCAATCAATGATAATATATGAGTATTCGGAATCTTTTATCAAATGAACGAAAGTAACCTGTATTATATGATAAAAAAGACACATAAACTCCCTAGCTAAATACATTGAGCTGGTTGATTTAATAAAAATATTGCCAAATCAAAAGCCCAATCAAATCAAACGAATTTAAAAAAATAAATTGCCATATTCCTGACCAAGTACAGATATTTGATGTGTCAAAGACATCAACAAAAAAAGACCATAAAACACGAAAAGACTATAAATTTTAATAGCAGAAGTTGATTGTTTTCAAATTATGAAACGAAACTGGTGGGGATATGCTTCATTATGTAGGGACTTTTCGTTTTGAATTTTTCTTGGAGTTTTTTTATTTTTTATTTCACTCTTCGTGTAAAAGAAAATTTAGGATGTGTCAATTACCTAGTATAATCAAAGATGGTGTTTGGAAACTTTGAAATGACGTCAAAATGCATTACCAAATTGGTTTTAAAAGCGTATATTAAGGCTGTGAACTTTTTTTAATCATTACAGGTTTATTATTAAATTTCGAAGCAAGAACAGAATATAAAATTGATAAAATTGAAAATTGAAATGGGGTATGTGTCAAAGAGACAACAACCCGTCTAAAGAGCAGTAAACATGTACGTATGTATGTTTGCCATAAAGAATATGGCATGCAATTTAAAAAAAATGCATTGCAATTTGAAAAAAAAATGTTAAGATAGTAAACCAACTTTTTAAAGTTTCATTTTTAAATTCGTATGGATTTACTTTACAACAATATCTTTTTCTTTATTAACATTCCCTTCCGTTTTCCTAGCTCTTCGTCGGTTTTATGTTTTTGTTGCGTGTTATTCCTGTTTGTTTGCTTTGACATTACAGTTTTGTTACAATTCGTTTCCTTAATTTGTTTATTTTTTATTTTTTATGTTTTCCTGAATATAAGAAACGATAACCTTGAAGATAAAAGAATAGATAACTTTTAAGTGTCATGCAATTGTATTTCTCATTTCTAACGCACAATTTGTAAAAATTTCGTTTTTTAATGTTCAATAATATTAACTTCTTACATAAATTATATGAAAAGTGCGGGAAACCAGTGCGTGGTTAAACAACCTAAAAGGAATATGTGACTTCGCATGAAAAAAACCCATAGTAAGTTATTTATTATTTCATTAAGTATCATTTTATTATTACAATATCTTTATACATTTGTATTTGTAAATGTGTATTACTTATATCAAGTTTATTACGATTTCTAAAATTTAACAAATAATTTATGAATACCATTCGCCCAAAATTTGTTTTGTTTTTTCACAAAGTTCCTCATGGTCGTTCGGAAAGTTAAAATATGACCCGTTAGAGAACATAAACAAAATTATCTGTCATACGTTGTCATGGTTATGAGTCTTTACATTAAAATCATCCTAATGCATACTTTCTTTTTTAAACGAGTGAAAGAAAATGTAAAAAATTATACCAATCAGAATTACATCTATAGCTTTAGATAGTGAAGTAGCAAGAAACTTTTTTGTTTTCTCTGTTGTTATTTCGTATGACGAAAGTATTTAACTTTTTTCTGTCTATTATAAACGCGGTCTTACCAACATGTACGTACCCTTAACATATCAAAGTAATGGAAATTGAAGCAAGATTGTTATTTTTTAAATACGTTTTAAGAACACCAAAAATATAAACTAGTTATTGTTTGGTGTATAGGTCCATCTGCAGGGTACATTCTGTTCTGGGGCTAATTTTCATGGATCATTCATAATGCTAGATTAGTCTTGTAATTGTAACGATTACCTCTTGTCATCATTAGTCGAGACATTTCAGCCATTGTTAGTGCTTTTAATTAATGAAAAACTTATTTTAAAGTTTGATTTCGAGTTGTGCTTTGTGTAACAATTTTAAAATGAACAATTTAACAGAACACAAAAACATCTATCTACAAACACATTCATTGATTCGCGTGTCTGACGTCTGTATTTTCAGTGACCTTTTACCAATGGTACCGGAATAAAAGTGGTCTGAAGTTTCAGGCGCCTGTTTGAATTCATAGTTGCCATTGATATCGATGCTTCAATGACTGCTTTAAAACCGTAAATGTTTATTTGTCGCAGGATGTTTTTAAAGTTTATCATATGCATTTTTGTATATAAACATTATAAGGTGCACATGTTTGTAAGGGATGGTTCACTAAAGCGCGTTCTCAGTTTCAATTAGAGTGCATTAACCAACGTCTAGATATCGAGCTGTTATCAAGTTTCATACTATTATAAATTGGATAAATGTTTTGTTCACACATTGTTGTCAATACAATGGAAGTTTTTTCTACTTTCATACAAGGATGAGGTTTAGTTAGCAATAAAAACAGGAGTAATTCACTATTTTCTACACAAGTAAAAGCCTGTATCAATACAGGAATGTGACAGTTGTTGTTATCCGTTCGTTTGATGTTTGAGTTCTTGATTTTGCCATTTGATTAGGGACTCTCCGTTTTGAATTTTCATTGATGTAGGTAATTATTTCCCATTCTTGTGACAGCTGGTCTCTCTTCGCAATTAATTTCCATGTTTGAAATAGATATCTGTTGTTTTCTAAAACTTCCTTTCCTTTAAGTTAAAAGAATTCCATATCATTTTACTTCAGTTCAATAATTATTGAACATGTCTTCAGTAATTTTCAACCAATTAGATTTCCTAACATGAAAAGGTATGATCGCAGGGGCATACCATTTAGATGATTATTTAACAGTTTGATAAGTATGGTTAATACAAACACTTTCATTGATATAAGGTAAAATATCCATTGTTTAAATACTTTAGTTGAATGATATATTTAATGTCTTTTTTGAAGTTACAGTTAACAACATATAGCCTTTCAAATCTGACAACATCCATTACTGAAAAAAGAGAGGAATACAAACTCACTAATGAAAACTCTGAAAAGAAATCAACTACACAATTATTTACCAACTTCGAGTAAAATATTGAATTCATTTTATTCGAGTGTGCTCTCTCAACATGTATACACAAACTGGTACAATCAAATTTCTGTATACTTCTGTCTGTAGTTTCTGTCCTCTTATATGAAGCAATTTGTTTTGCAAAGGAAGACTTTGTGAAATCAATACAACACTACACATTTTGAGACCATTTGAAAAATAATTCATCTTGCCCGTGAAGCCTGATATGACTTTTTCTATAGTTATGTTACAATACATGTTTTTATCAGCTGTATCAATTGAAACAATAGCATGTCCAGTTGCAGATATAATACATGATTTAAAATCTTGATATAATGAGGATGAATTTCATTTTATTCTAGAATGTCCAAAATATGACAATATAAGAAAATTGAATATTGAAAGGTATTAATTTACAAATGCATCCGTATTTAAATTAGTTTAGAATTTAATTTAGAAAAATATTTAACATACGCCACAGATATAACATTTTCAGAACAATCTATTGAATGATTTATATGTTGTAGTCTTGCTTCCGATTATATCTAAAATGTTCTGTCATGACGTGCATGTATATTTTTATGATAAACATATAAGCTGTATTGCCTCTGTTTTGAAATGAATTACGATAAGCTCATCATAGATACCAGGATTGATTGTTTTTCGATTTGCACCCGATGTTCGTTTCGTCTACAAATACTAATTAGTGAAGCTCAAATAAAAAAACCTAAAAAAGACCAAATAAATTACAATGTTGAAGAGTAATGAGGACCAAAAAAATATCTTTATAGTTTTGCCGAATACAGCTCGGGTAATCTTTTTTCGAGGTATAAAAGCTTTAGTATTCCTAAATTTCAAAGTTTTGTTTACAGTAAATTAATAACTATGTCCATATCAATGATAAATTATATAATTCCTTTACGGTTTTGTTAAAGATACATAATCTAACTGGCTAAATATATAAATTTATTTATAAATGAAGCTTGTTAAAGCAGGTTTTGTCTCATAAGTAAAAATATTGGTAGATATGCTTACGGACTTTATTCTGTTTTCATTTGGTATCGCTTTGTGTTATTGCTTCCCTCGTATGTATATTTGTAAGAAAAGGCGGTGTATGTTGATTTACAAGGACTTAATCATTATCTAGTACGTTTGTATATTCAATGACCTTTCAATGGACGTCATATTCATAGCAATATTCATTTTCAATGCGTCAATCAATGTTGAGAATTTAATCATCAAAGGTTTATAATTAAAATTCCACATAGGCGCAGCATGATTTTGTCTGCTCTAAAGCCTAAAACATTAAAATTCGTATACATTTTTGTTATATCATTATTTTTCTTTATAAGCATTCCCTCACGTTTCCCTGCGCTTACAGTTGGTTTTATTTGCGTATTATTTCCTGTTTGTTGCCTTGATGTTATATTATTGTGATATTTCGCTTCATTAGTTCGTTGTTTTTATTGTTTGATGTGTTCATTAGTTTAAGAAACAATAGCCCAAATATAAAAGAAACGATAACTTCTCAAGGTTTATGACCCCTTCTCTAGCTATGTGAATTACGACATTTTCAAACTGTAATAGTATCAAAACAGCAAAGATATTGAATAGTAGAGATATACCATTTTGTACAAATACCAAGGGAAACGTTCTGCAAAGCTTTATTTTTTATTGTTTCGTTGCATTTAATAGCAAAATGAGATTTTGTGGCAAATAAATCCATGATTTTTGTAAAAAAAATCTACAGCCTTTCCCCTTTTACTCTCATATTTGACAATTCAGTGCTTGATAAATAGATGATTATTGCATGCAGTGCTAGCAATGATTTCCTTAAAGCAAGTTTATAAATTTCGTAATTCACTTGGCTACAGAATGGGTATTAATCCTTAAGTGAAATACTAGTGTATGTCTTACTTCGAACATATCAGTGTAAGAATTTGTCTTTCTATGATCAATCATAAGAACTTCTTATATTATTTCAATGAAAAATGCGGCAAACCAAAAAAATAAATTGCAACTTGATGAAACAAAAGGAAAAATGATTGTGTGACTTAATAAAACATAGTAAGTTATTTATTATTCCATTATGTATTGTGTAATCAATATGTTTATACATTTCCATTTGTTATTGTGTATAAATATTTTCAAAATGATTCTTAAAATTTGTTAAATGGAAAACGAATTCCATGTGCGCAATATTTGTTATTTTTAAAATCAACCTCCATCTTGTACGCTCAGAATCAAAGTTTTGGAAATTGAAAATTTGAACTGTTAGAGTACAAAAAAGCTGAGGAATCAGTACGCCTTATTTTAATGGAAAATAAATGACCAATCAAAACAAATTATCAGTCAGAAATAGGTTTTAAAATGTGTGGTACTTTTTGTGTTTCCCTGTTGTAGTAAAGTATTTTACTTGACAACATTTCATATATTTGTTATTTAGATGCTAGTATATCAATAAACTCATAATAAAAACCAGGATTTTTTTATCAACGCCAGACGCGCGTTTCGTCTTCAAAAGACTCATCAGTGACGCTCGACTAAAAAAAATGTTAAAAAACAAAATAACGTACGAAGTTGAGGGCATTGAGTTCCTAAAAAATTTGCAAAATACAGCTAACATATAGCTTAAATGTATCAAAATAATGGAATCTGAAGCGACATAGGATATCAAATAAGTCTTTTAATTCGTTTTCAGAACAAACACAAATTACTTAGTTGTTGTTTGGGTTAACGGTCCATCTGACGGGGAACATACTCATCTTGGCCTTATTTTCATGAAGTATTTATAATGCTAGATTCATGTTATCATTGTCACGATGACCTTCCACTTCCTCACCAGTCGAAACAGTTCAGCGATTGTCAGTGTAAAATGAATGGGTTTTTAGAGTTTCATTTTGGGTTTTACTTTGCATTTTTAGATATCTATTACCAATGGTACCAGAAAAAAAAGATACCTAAAATACGATATAACCTTTTTGTACCTTTTAATTACCATAGTAAGTATTGTATGGTGTTTTAAATGTGCACTTGAGGTTCCTAATTAATGATTTAATATTAGTTTTATGTTTTGAGAGTGTTAAATGTGTTAATATGTATATATAGTTTCTGTGACTTTTTAATGCACAGAAAGCGTACGTTACATTTTTAGTTATTAACTATATTATCAGTGCCAAAAATTGCGCAATTTCGTCATGTACTGTTCAAGGCGCAGCCATTTGGTAAATATTCTAAGTACGGATCCAAAAATACACAAGAAGCATAAGCTTAAGTTAATCTATGCTTTATCTTAATAGATTTACCTATTTGCTTACGAAGAAAGAATCATTTGGAGTCGAGGACTACCATGTTTTTGTCAGCGTTTGACGTTTCATTTCTGTTCCGTCTTAGAATATTTACTTCCGGTAATTTGAAATAAATACCAGTGCACAGGTCAACTTTCTGCGTCTTTGCTGTGTTTACATGTGGCTTGCAGCAAGGCTCATCCCGGGGGTTCCTAGAGGTAAGAAGCAGCGCATTTAGCTATATGCTTCGCAGTTTATCTTATGAGTAAGGGTTATAGTTTAGAGGTAAGAAGCAGCGCAGATAGCTGTATGCCTTGCATTTATTTACCGTATTTGTCATTGTAGAGTTTACGATATACAAGAGAAAGACTATTATTTTTGTAGCTCCGCCCCGTATGTAAATTATATATTATTGTTGGAATATTTTACTGTATGGAAATATATCGGCTGTTCTAGAATTTTAATAAAAGTATCATTTTTACTATTGATTATTTATTTACGCTACCAATGATGAGAGAGAACAGACAACAGATTTGACGGCCTTATTTATTTATTACCCCGTATATTTACTAGTTTTATGAGATATTCGTATTTGCTGGCTTTATAACTATATCAAAACATAGCAAGAAGCAGAAATTACGACAGATGGTTAAGTCTACTTTCAGAAATATACTGGTGCCTAATATATGATGACCTTAAAACCAAATGCTTATTAGTATACATTAATTCGTTTTATTTCTTTTATGACACATGCATGTAATGGCAAATAGCATAGACAGAAATACGATTTGATTATTATATTGACTCTTCCATGGGTTAACCGCAGGAGCTAGTGGGTCTTATGAGGTGTGACTGTCAACGGCCAGACGCGCGTTTCGTCTACATAAGACTCATCAGTGACTCTCAGATCAAAATAGTTATAAAGCCAAACAAGTACAAAGTTGAAGAGCATTGATGACCCAAATTTGATGGCTAAGGTAATCTATTCCTGGGATAATAAATCCTTAGTTTTTTTTGTAAAATTCAAAGTTTAGTAAACAGGAAATTTATCAAAATGACGATATAATTGATATTCATGTCAACACCGAGGTACTGACTACTGGACTGGTGATACCTCGTTCACCAGCAGTGGCATCGACCATACATAGATATCAAAAGACAAAGCAACATGAACCTCAACAAAACATGGGGTCATCCCAGATGCTCCGGAAGTTTAACAGATCCTGCTCCACATTTGGCATCCGTCGAGTTGTTCAGGTAGCAATAAACAGTTAGGAAATAATATTAAAATTTGCCTTCATAAATTTTACCATCCCCTATGATTGCTTTCTTTCAATATTAAGCTTACTGCTTGTGTCATATATGTGCATATGTATGTTATCAGAATCTTTTATAGATTTCATATCCAGTATATAAAATGGTAAACTATAATTTATCTTGGGTGTATCCATGGCATTAATCTAATTTATTTGTTATAAAATATTGCAAAAAGGAGGAGGGGTGGGTAAAGATGTCACATATTTCCACCAAATTTGGCTAAAAGTAGAATTTCAATCGCTTAAAGTAATACCTTTTCTGAAACTGTTTTCATATATCTTTCAATAAATCCAATGAAAATCATATGTCTTTAGTATCATTTTATCGTAAAACTGCGTCAGAAACTACGTTTAGAAAAAAGTGTTTGTAAACATTTCATTAATTTCTACCGATGGTTGGTCTAGCTAGGAAAGTACGAAGAGTCAAACAGAAAATATCCCATAAAACATGTAAAATATAATCTTGATGTTCTTATAAACCATCTTTGATGGCTAAATTAATACACAGCTGTCTAAAATGAGTTTTATTACACAATAACATTCATATTTGAAAAATCCACTAGGGTCAAAGGCGAAAAACTGTGTATTGCTACCTTATGTTATGACAAACCCGGTAAATGGTCTAATTCAGCATGTCGAATTCGTAAAAAGGGACGATGGTTGTAGTGACGACATAAAGAACATATCCGATATCATCTGTGAAACGGTTAATTCATAACGGTCAACCAACTCGTGATGACGTTCATACAATTTACAAAGAGATAATTTCAACTTCACCATTTGGAATAGTTATAAAATAAACTCATCACAGATACCAGGATTAAGAAACAATTCACGCCAGACGACCGTTTCGTCTACAAAAGACTCATCAGTGACGCTCGAATACAAATGTTTAAAAGTCCAAAAAGAGTACGAAGTTGAAGAGCATTGAGGACCAAAAACTCCTAAAAGTTTTGCCAAATACAGCTAAAGTAATATATTTGTGAGGTATTTTTTTCCAAAAATTCAAAGTTTGGTTAACAGTTAATTTATAATTATGAACATATCAATGATATCAGGCTTATAATTTGTTACGCCAGACGCACTTTTCGTCTACATAAGACTCATCAGTGACGCTCACATCAAAATAGTTAGAAAGCCAAAATAAGTACAAAGTTGAAGAGCATTGATGACCCAAATTTCCAAAAAAGTTATGCCAATTACGGCTGAGTTAATCTATGCCTGGGATAAGAAAATCCTTAGTATTTAGATTAATTTATATTTTTGCAAACAGTAAATTTATTTAAAAAAAAAACGATGTGCTGTCTACTGGGCTGGTGATACCCTCGGGGACGAAACGTACACCCACAGCGGCATCGACTCATTGGTGTAAATACAATACCAGGCTTATAATTTGTTACGCCAGACGTGCGTTCAGTCTTCATAAGATTCACCTGTGACGCTCAGATCAAAATAAGTACAAGGTTGAAAAGCATTGAAGACCCAAATTGGTTACACTACTAGTAGTTAAATTAACTAATTAATTTTTGGGCATAATAATACCTTTGGTTCAATATCTTCATTATGAGCAGCAACCGTCAAGGAAATCTTGATAGGAAATACAAGCTCGGGAATATCGTATCAATTAGGAGATATCTACACCGTTTGCAGGCGATGTTGGCATGTTGCTACATAGAAATGGAAAATTCAAAATTTGAAAGCTGAAATCTTTCCTTTTGTCATAAAGTTTTGTTTTCAACCGACCCTCATTGTCAATTTATAGATGTAAGTTAAGCTATGAGACAAACTTAACTGTATCTGTTGTATCCTTTATCTCTAGTGTGATAGGATAGATTGGTCCAACATAGTCACCAAATTTTGATTATTTAAGGAGAGAACATTATCTTTATAGCAGAAAGTAAAAGTTAAAAGATATTGCTAGCTTCTTATCGTTTTTCCTTAATTAAATCAGCCTCCTTATAATAAAGAAACAAGTCGACTAGAAGAGGATTACTAGTGGTTCCCATTGGAATGCCGCCAGTCTTTTGAAAAACCCGGCCTCCAAACGAAACAAAAATGTCTTCAATCAAGAAATCAAGCATCTTGATAATGTCAATGTCAGAGAATTGTTTTGTTTGAATCAGAGTAGGATTTATTCCTCTCTAAGACAAGATACTTGTATCTACTTTCGCCATTCTTTTTTATGAAACAATGCAATACCAACTCTTTCCATTTGTCTTTTAGTTGGAATGTGGAATACTTGTTTAAAGTGTAGAAAAGTCAAATGTTTTAATATTATTGCAAGATAAAAGAGTTTTACTTTGTATGTTCTCTAAAAGATTTGAGGTTTACTGTTGATGACGGTCGTTCTAATCATACAGTTTATCTAGGATAGCGACCGTCATTGACTGTTAAACCTCATGTGACAACTAAACGAAACCCTGTCAGAATTAACAAATCATCATCCGGAGTTTCTTGATTAAAATTTACAGTGGTCAGCTTTTTGTTAGCAATTCTTTTTCATCTTTTCAAAGCTACACCTGGTCTCTAGATATCTTTGTTATATCATGTCAGTAATTAAACATAATGAAAATAATACCTGTCCGCTGCTAAATTTTCCTGTCAGTTTTTGTCTTTGTTAACAACAAATGTTCATGTTAGAAAGTGATATCTGGTTTGAGCTGGATTTCTGATTATATACTGCCTAATGGATTTAACATCCAGTATATATTAATACTTAGTTGGCGCTAGCTGCATATGTAAATCAAAGTTCTTTTTTGAAAGCAGTTAAGTCAAAGCGGTTTTTTAATTTACACAAGAAGTATCATCGGAAAAGAATCCATTGTTTCAAGGTATATATAAATTATATTTTAACAGGAAATAACTTATTTACTACATTTCTTAAGAAACTAATCGGCGAGTTTGTCTTATGATTATTATTTTTTTTTAAATTAAACATGCGACAAAAGAAAGTAACAGGACGATATAAGTTATGCACCACCGACACATTTTGGTAGAGTTTTTCACCCTTGTTTTTTTTTAATTTTCAGTTTTAGTTTTTCAAATAAAATTGTCGGTAGGTTACTTTTTTTATGTAGATTTTGTCTTAGTTGTCTCTTCATAACAGTATATGTTGGTATTGTAATATAAGTCTAAATCTTTAAATTAAGTTCACAGTTGCACAGATCCATGTGTGTTCTTTGAGGTTTCGAATACCAAAATTTTGATAGATTTTGGTATTCTTTAAGTCATCATAACATGGTCAGGAAGCACATTCTCCACAAAAACCAAAATTTATTTGGAATTAAACTATTCATCACCTTTCTTATACAAATTGATTCAATATGGTTAGAGACGTCACAAAATTAAAAATGTTGCAAAAACACGTAAAACTATTTTGTATCGAAATTCCTGTATCAGAAACATAAAACTTTAAATCATATTTTTTTCATATATGAAACAGTGTTTTATTATAGTTTACTGATGAGTCTTTTTTAGACAAAACGCGCGTGTGGGGTATATACTAAATTTAGTCCTAGTATCTATGATGAGTTTATTTACTTTTAAACATTGTGACTTTGATTAAGAGTTATCTCATTGACACTCTTACAACATGTTTCTATATCTATTAACAAATATTTTATGTATATGATGAAGACAATTTTGTCTTAAAATTCCGTATGATTCCACAGCTCAGTTTAGACGTTGACATTGTCAGTGATATAAATAGGTTGACCCAATCGCTTTGAATAATATTGTAGCATATGGTTATTTATGATTTGAATACCTCTTTGTTTGTATATAGGTAGCGAAAACTCAAAAGCAAGGTATTTCAAATCTAGGTCGTCTTGTACAGAATGTAAATTGTGAAAGCTAAAAAATTAACAAACTGATTCTATCAATATACCTGATTTTTATATTGACAGGTTTGTATTACGTATAATAGTCTCGATTTTTTTTATAAAACAATCGGCATTTCATGGAAACCCATTGTACTCTTCATATCGTCTTGATTCTGTACTTCACGGTATATATTAAGATTATTTTCTCTCAAGAAATTATTCAATTTGGTGAATATATTTATTGTTGTGTGAAAATAATGATATCACAGATATAGTTAACCGGTTCCATATCTTGACTTCCGTTTGGAGAATAAACCAAAAATGTGTACAAAAATGTATCCACGTCACACTTTACAAAGCCTCTCCTTGAAATTTAAGAATCCAATTCCCGCTAATAGTCTCTGCATGTATTTTTCAATTCTAAATCGTGTGATTTGATATCATTGTTATGTTAAGCTATATTTAAGAAAAATAACCATTTGATTTTGTGTTTTCAAAGACTTTAATTAATGCATGAAAAAAAGTTACCAATCAAAACATATCTTTGATAGAAAAATAAGATGTTGTAAGATCGCCAACAAGACCACCTGATGCTATAATGATGTAGATGTAAGCCACTTTATGTCACCATACGTCCTTCAACAATTTGAAAATTCATATAGTGAACTATAAACTCCTCAAAATTTATAATGGTTTTTTTTTTTTTTTTTTTTAAATGCACTGAGTCGATTCCTCTGTTGGTTGACAATAAGTCCCCGATGAAGCATTAGCGCAGTTGTAGTGCTTCGGTTCAGACATTATTAATAGCAAACCTTCTAAAGTTTTCCATTAATAAATTTTTGAAATAATAAAGAAATTAAAATTTCAACTTCATCAGGCAAAGGTTAACTAAGATCGAAGTGGCTATTTTTAGGTCTTTTTTTGACATACAGCTTTTCAACTGTTTCAGTTATTATACTTTCTTTGCTATCAAGTAGTCGGCTTGATGGAGGTAAATCCAAAATATCGCATCGCCATGATATTTATAACGTGGTGCACTGAGTCCTTCGTTACTGATATGATTTATAAAAACAACCTTGACTATCAGTACTAGAGTGTATCATCAGATCAGTAGTCGGTCCTTATATCTGTTGTTGGACTGTCAGTACTAGAGGGTATCATCAGATCAGTAGTCGTTCCTTATATCTGTTGTTGGACTATCAGTACTAGAGGGTATCATCAGATCAGTACTCGGTCCTTCGTTACTGATATTATTTATTAAAAAAACCTTTCTCACATTAATCGTAAATAAATTTTGAAATTATGATTTATTTGGATATTTGTTAGAAAAAGTGACAATATAAACTATAAAATCTATTTAAAAACTCAATAGAAGCTTTATTAATTTGAATACTTTTCTGAAACTCACAAACTTTACCACTAGTTTTTTATTTTTTATTTTTCGTATTTTGATCATCCATATGGTATACTTTACTCAACAGATTGACTAAGAAAGGGTAAAAAAACATGATGAAAGCGTAAGTATTTGTATAAAATGGCTTCAGTCTATGGTCATCATTATTCACAAAACGTTTCCTCAGCGGTTACGATGTCCTTTATCAGTATTATTTTTGAAACAGGAAGACATTACAGTACACAGACTCTTGGTGTTATTTGACTTTGACATTGTCATTTACACTGTCCAAAAATACGACAGTGAAATTTTGTACAATATAAAAGCTATCAAAACCGTATTAACATCTGCTTGCATCCGTTTGCATTATCTTTCGACAAATTCTGAACTTAAAAAAGATTGTACAAATTGCGATATTTATATTCATATTGTTCCGAAAGTCCTTCAAGGAGCAAGTTTTAAACAGTAAATTTTGAAATATTCCAAACAATTTTTAAACGTGTTTCGTCCCCGAGGATATCACCAGCTAAGTAGTCAGCACTTTGGTGGTGACATGAATATCAACTATATGGTAATTTTGATGAATTTACTGTTTGCAAAAGAAGTATTCAAAATACTAAGGATTATTCTTCATCCCAGGCATAGGTTGCCTTCGCCGTATTTGGAGTTTTGGAGTTTTGGGTCCTCAATGCTCTTCAATTTGGTACTTGTTTGGCTTTCTAACTATTTTTATATGAGTGTCAATGATGAGTTTTAGGAAGACGAAACGCGCGTCTATCGTATCAATTATAAGCCTGATACCTTTGATAACTTTTTGTGAGATCGCACCCCTCGGCGTATATCTATAGCTAAAATGTAATCTACAAACATTACCCACAGTTTAAAGAAACCCAAATCCGTTTAGGAAACAGAAGAAACAAAGCAATATGACAACGATCAACATAAGTTAAGAAAGGACTGTAAGCAGTTACTAACACGCCTGCTCCAGGGCTTAATAAAACTATTTGATATATTATGTCTAAATCAGATGAACATGTTCGACCCATAACGTTTGACATCTTCTTGTAAAGACCAATTCCAGTTTGTTTGCAAAACAAAGTAAAACAAATATGTTATAAAAAAACAACAGCCGGGTATAGAAAGATAAATCGTTTACAGATTTTCATCCCATTAATATTGTAAAATAAACGCTTCTCTTCACAATATGAAGCATTTTCGATGAATTCGATAGCTGTGCTAACTCGATAGAATCTCCTCATAGTGCCAGTCGGAAACCCGGTTGAAATAGAACAAAAGAATCGAAGCTCTTTGTTAGAGAAGGCGATAAATGTGTACTGTATTGGTTACTATAGTGACAAAAATGTTAAAAGTTAATAGAAACAAACAAAATTACAATTTTCTTCTCAATTACGAGGTGTTTTATTTTAAAAACACCATTTGCATAAGTTTTCAATTTATCTAGTACATAGTTGAGCAGAACAATTAGATTTCAAGTCGACGACATGGGTATCTTTCAAGTTGGATGAAGAAAATGCATAACCTCCAATTTTTTTGAAAAAATTACCACGGACGGAAAACATATCAATCTATTAGTTCAGTAATTTTCGTGTCTGCCCTTCCATTATATGACTCAAGAAAAAATTCCAAAAAATGGGTAACAATTGTATCGAAAAGAGAAAATCGAGTGCACCTTTTTATGTTAGTGCGTGTTTGAGTTGAATATTTTGTCTTGATATCGTACAAAGTAAGATTATTTTATACATCGTCTCGCTTCAGATTCTATTATTTTTATATATCAAAGCTACAGATTTACTTTATAACACAAAAAATAACAGTACTAAAAGATGAAATATATAGGTCAAGTGAAATACAAAAACAGAGAAGGTGTGTTCGAACAAGTATTTTTTTACTGAAAGTACTTGACGACAGTCTTTCAAGTTGGATGATGAAAATGCATATCTTTGAAAAAATATAATTTTGTGTGTGTGAAAACTAGGGTTTATAGTCTTTATACACTACAAAAAACTAGTCTGCCCTTCTACGAAATTTTTAATTATAATTTTTTTTAAATGTTTATGAATTTTCGAAAATTCCACCTGACAACCGATTAGACAATAGTTTTAAGTTGAATCAATGCTGACAAGATCATTAACTGATGCTCTTTAGCTAGTTGATACATTTGTCTTTTAAAATACAACTGACATATAAGGATCGTAATGGTGTAATGTGGATAATTTTATCGGTTTCCATGAGCAAAATTGGTAGCGCGTCATCCCTTCAATGGCTTCCATTTCTACGATTATGAAAATGAACTGGCGTAATGGGGAGATAATTCTGACGAAGTAGATTCCTGACTGGTGCCTCGCAGCTGATATTGAATAGTATCAACAAGCCGAAACCCTTGTTATCGGCACATACCCGTTCCTTTGTTGTTTAACTTGTATATCTTATTAATTATACTTATTTGGCAAAGAATTTATTTTTAGAAAGGGTAAAAAGTTCAACTTTTCCATCTTTCTTTTTATTTATTTTTTTAAATCAAGTGTCTTTCATACTTTAACATGCTTTTTGATTTGATTTTAACTATTTTTTACAGATCATGGATTCATTAGTTGGGAATGTGTCAAGATCAGAAGTTGTTACCACCAATTTTTCTTACACACCGAACTTAAAATTCGAAGACACAACAATATTGTCGAATACCTCAACAGCATTCAATAGCATTCTTGACTACGTTAATATGGTTTCAATACCAATATGCTTGGTAACTGGTGTTCTTGGCAATACGATAACAATTATTTTGATGAACACGAAAACATTTTCCCATTTTGCTTCGAAATACTTCTTAATCGGATTGGCGATTGCAGATACGAGTGTGCTCTTGACTCAGCCGTTTAAAAATATGTTTGTAATTAAATATTTTGGCGTTGACTTGCGTGCGCTTTCGACAATTGGCTGCAAATTTTATTTTTGCGTTCATAGAGCTGGAAAGATGGTGTCATCGTGGTTTGTAGTTTATATGGCACTAGAGCGATTAGCAGCAGTTAGATTTCCTCTCAAGGTGAAGATCTGGTTTTCAAAACGAAATACACTAATCGGAGTCGGACTGATGATGCTTCTAATCACTGGATTCACAGCTGGTTACTCGTATTGTACCAAAATAGATCAAAATAATATCTGTAACCCGGATCTATATGACAGGAATGATCCTAGCGCTGTCATGTTGTATAGACTAATGCTCAATACTGGTGTTACGCTTTATTTCATTGGACCCTTAGTGATTCTTTTAATCGCCACACCAACCATCATAATTAGTCTGATCAAGCATGAACACGACAAAGCAAAGCTGTCACAGTTTAATGCGAAGAACGCATTAGCCAGACCAACAGCCATGTTATTGTCCGTAATGTTTGCGTACATAATCTTCGTCACACCAATAGGTGTCGTGCGCATTATTGTCAATTACCATGGAGTCAACCTGTTTGCTGTTGAAATGACGTGGTTTACAACTTTCAGGGATATAAGCCATTTTCTTGAGTTGATTAACTATTCCATCAACTTCTTTCTATACGCTTGCACATCAAGGCAATTCCGTCGGGGTTTAACTATTCTTCTTTGCGCAAAAAATATCACCAATCGTCGATCAGACGTCAGATCTCCTAGTTCTAATTCTAGATCTAAAACTGGGGCCTGGTTTTCAAAAATATCTTATGACTAAGACATGCCTATAATGGTTATATGACATATCATAGTCGTAAGATATGTAAATGAAAGTGGCACAAGTTACAATATTTAATAACTTTGTCGTAAACGTAAGACCAGTGGCGACATGTTTTATGATGGTCTTATGATTGCCATAAAAGTTACGGAATACATTTACTGCATTTATCTTTGCACATGCAGCTTCATATGCATATTTTTGTTGTTGTGTTGCCTAGTCTACCAAATAGGCATTATTATTCCTCACCACTTCGTCAATTGAAATCTGAATGTCATGCGACGTAAAAGTCGGACTACTTTTCTACTCATGATTGCGTCTAATAAATATCTAAAAAAAAATTATCCTTATATATAAAAAAAAAGAAGAAGATGTGGTATCATTGCAAATGAGACAACTCTCCACAAGTGACTAAAATGACACAGATATTAACAAATAATTTTAAACAAATTATTAACACAAATTTGAATTTCATTTGATTTATTATTTCATGTTCAGTCTAATGCAACAATAAAATATTCCTAAATAGTAGGAATTGTAATAATCATTTTTTAAATATTTTCTTAGGTTTACCGTTGTGTTTATCATTTTTAATCATCATTCAAAAAAAAAAAAAAAATGTTCACTTATGACAGTTATAGGAGTAGCATAGGTAAAAATAAGGACACCTTTGAGGTTGCACGGTAGTATTTCCTGGTCCATAGGGATAAAGAAAGCCTTTTTTGAATTTTACCACTTTCTAACACTGACCAAAATTCTACGTACTCAGTTGAATGAGGTACATTAATTATTATATTCATAAAGTTATTTTAATATGTATGATGACCGTTTATATTTTTTATTTGCTATTTTTGTAAACCTATGTCTTTGATGGCTTTGGTGTCTTTTTTTTTATCATGCAGTGAAAACAAAACTTTTAAAAAATCTCAAAAAATCATTTTCATCTTTATGTAAAACCACTTCATATATTTATACACCTGATTCATCCCTAAGCTTTGGAAAGTATGTTCAGTAGATACTGTATTTTGTTTGAAAAATCACACTGTTCATATACATTGACTTCAGTAGTGTATACAAAAGAGCAACCTAACTACCGTGCTACCGTGATTTACAGTATATGACATCGGTGTTCCTGTTGTTCAGTTGTTTTAATCTTAAAGTTGATGTTTTACCTAGGTTTTAGTTTGTTACTGGGATTTGTTTTTGCTTAATCGAATCGACTGTTGAACAGCGGCATGCTACTGTTGATTTTATTTATACATTATATGATAGTCATAAGATAGTCATAGAATTTGTCTTACGATATACATTGTATCTTATGACATATCTTACTAGACTACTTTCGAAAACTAGGCCCCTTGTCTAAAGATAACTATTTGTTTACATTAACTTATGTATTTGTGCAATGTTGTGGGTTTTTTTCTTTTCTTCATGTAAACACTTTCATTATATTGCTTCTGACTTTTGTTTGTAAAAAAACATCGTTTCGTAGATTTTTGCAATTGAGTATTAAACTAGGAAAAATATGTTCTTTGTTGAATATTAATTAATGCTATATACGAATACATTAGTTGAAAAAAATTATTTAAAAGAAATGTTTACTGATAAGCAGACATGTAACATATTTGACACTACTGCTGCCTCTATTCAGCCCCGAATAACACAGAACCTATTGTGTTAATATAGATTAAAAAACCTCATCATCTACTTTACTTTTTCTTATTCGAGCATCATTGATGTGTATTTTTAATGAAAACGCGCGTCTGGTGTATAAGTTGGTATTCCTGAAATTATTATTTATTAAGTCTCCCAAATATCTGTCGTAGGCGGAATAGCATCATAAGGCCGCCGCTGCTTCCTTGCAAACGGTTTCAATCTTCTGGAGCACAAGAAAAGAGAAGCATATCAAAGTGGACATGTTTGGGTTCGTCCGGATTTATGCACTCGACTGGTTCCAAGTCATCAACACAGGGGTCGGGTTAAAGAAAGAAAAAAACAATTACAATTGAAAACCAAAATGGACTTCCTTGATGGCCGCGCACCCTGATCCTCGTTTCATGATTTTTTTGAATGCAGATGCAAGACATTCAGCTGTGTTGGTAACTGTAACTTCTACCGTTCTGGCCTTCATGTTTGTGTGTTGGTAAAGGTCAGATAATTATAAGATACATGTAAGCAATCTGTCTTTCTAAACAAACTTTATATACATTTGAACTTGACAAAGTCCGTAATATCAGTTGATAGAATGATCAAATTGACATTTTCCACGTTTTGCCGTTTTTTTTATGGCCAGCAGCTGAATTTTTTTAATTATCATTTAGTCCACCAATATACCAAATTTCACGCTTGTATCACTCTTCTTCTTGTTCTAAGGTATATTTTGGGGGCCATAAAGAAGGGAGGGGTTTACCATAGAACCCTATGGGATTTTATTTTTTAGATTTTCAAATGATTATAACTTGATAAGTCGAAGTGATAGACACGACCCGTCTTCAGAAATGATCACAGGACAATAAAACAAATAAAATGAAATAAAAGGGAAGTCCCTGGGGTTCACCCCACCCCTCCAATGTGAGAATGTGCTATCATCTTGTAAACGGTCGAGAGATCCCCACCCCTAAATTATACATATTCTTGTATGGTACACTAAAACAAATCAAATAAAATAAAAGGGAAGTCCTTGGAGGTCACCCCCAACCCCTCTTGTTTGAAAACTTGTAAACGGTCAAGATCCCCACCCATAAACCATATATATTCGTGTATGGAACAATAAAACACATTAAATGAAATATAGGGAGAGTCCATGGGGGTCACCTCAACCCCCTCATGTTTGAAAAACTTTTTTAATGGTTGAGATTCCCAACGCTAAATCATATATGTTCTTTTATAGGACAATAAAACAAATCAAATGAAAAAAAGGTATTTCCTTGTGGGGTCACCCCCAAACCCCTCTTGTTTGAAAACTTGAAAACGGTCAATATCCCCACCCCTAAACCATGTATATGCTTGTATGGAACAATAAAACACATTAAATGAAATATATGGAGAGTACATAGGGGTCACCCCTCCCCACATGTTTGAAAAACTTTTTAAATGGTTGAGATCCCCACCCCTAAACCATAAATGTTCTTGTATGGGATAATAAAGGAAATCAAATGAAATAAAAGAGAAGTCCCTGGGGGTCACCCCCACCCCGTTCAATTTGAGAATGTGCTGTTATCTTGTAAACGGTCGAGATCCCCACCCCTAAACCATATATATTCTTGTATGCGACAATAAAACAAATCAAATGAAATAAAATAAAAGGGAGGTCCCTGGGGGTCACCCCACTCCCTCATGTTTGATAAAATGTAGACGGTCAAGATCCCCAACCCCTAAACCATATATATTCTTGAATGGAACAACACAACAAATCAAATGAAATATAGGTGAAGTCCATGGGGGTCACCCCCACCCCTTAAGTTTGATAAATTGTAAACGGTCAAGATCCTAAACCATATATATATATATACTTGTATGGGACAATAAAACAAATGAAACGCATAAGGGACCATGGGAATGGCGAAATATCGGAGCTTTGTTTGGGAGACTTCGTAACAACATCCTGTTACAATTACTTCTTGTTGTAATTGCTTTTACGGCTATGATCTGACCGCTGTGCGATAAATTCCTGAACAGACACAGAAACAAAACAAATCAATCGAAACATTAAGAGAAGACACCATTAACCGAGGAATAAAATGCAGCGTTTGAAACAAATATTAACAAAACTACTAGTATATGTTATACAGGTATATACAAATAATTTAAAATTGGATTTCATTCTCATTTTTATTTATGCTATCTGTTTGTACACTTTTACTTTCCCTTTCAAAGATCTAAAAGATATAACCAGATTCTAGTTTTCATATGGGCTTTAAGCAGAATAAGTATCACAAGTGACAAAAAGTTAAGATCTTCGATATCAAAATCAGATAAATAAAGATTTGTCATCATTCATTATACAACAAATATATTACCTTACTGGTATCGAAGTTATGATACGAAACGAACCTGTCCTTAGCAAAAAATGAATTCCAGCAGTCCAGATTTTAAAATTATACACAATTTCGTGTCTTCATTTTCATGATGCGAATAATATCTAACCAAAGACCCGGGCAAACAACAGTTTAAATAGTGTTCCCGTAATCTTAAATAGTTTTTGATGTGATGTCAAAAATACACCGACTGAGAGATTTTATTTGGGTTTTATTCTAAATCGATTTATGACTTTTTAACAAGGCATGGTTACAGCACTATTTTCCAAAAGTTATACAACCGATAATTCGAGCTCGGTCAGAAAGAACATATTTCCTTCATTTGAGAGTCGTTTTGCAGTCATATGTTTCTGTTTGCCTCGGTTAGTCTTATAATTTTATCTTGTATACATTTTGTTCAAGACATAGATGTGCAGAAACACTGTATTCATCTGCAGTCAGTTTGTATTCTACGTAGCAATACAATTCAATTTTAATAACATATCTCTAGTTAATTGGTAAAGAATAAAAAGATATATTCGTATTGCTAAGTTTTATTGCGCTCTAGTTGTGGAAAAGCAAAAGCAAAAACTTACTTCTCTGAAAGCTGATTTACTTCAGTAATTGATTTATTACGACTTGATTTTTCATTTAAAATGTTTATACATATCCATTTCGGGTTTTCAAATATTTGTATAGTTTAAAGAACATCATTTTTTTTTCTTATTGATAAATTATTCGCATTAAACTATTCAATTTCTGTTAATGACAAACTAAGCATCAGTTTCTTGTACCAATATATGTACCAATCAAATAATAGCCATTTAAACCAGTATACATGTATAAGTACTTGAAAAATTAATAGTCATCTTAGAAATATTTTGTAAAGAATATAAATTAAATGCTCTACAATTTTAGGAAAGCTGCTTATCACTTTTATCATATAAATTCTAAACTTAAAGTAATATTTCCTTGTTACCTTCAAATACTGTAAATAAGTTTGTCCTTGAAATTGATATTTTTTTAACTATTGGTTTGTAAACATATATGGCGAAAAGAATTAACCAAACATAAAGATATGTTGCTTATGACAACGTTGTTTGGGATCGAAGTGTAACTGTTATATTGTGTGCTTGATCATGGATTTTTTCCAAATCCGTCACTCAAAATGACAGTTTTAATTTTCCTTGGAAAATATTTATCTAAATACAAATTCATTTTCTCCTGACCAACTTTTAATTTTCTTTGTTCGACTTTTTTCCGAATGTCTGTCAACAAGGCGTAAATACTTTTCCGCTCATCGATTTCGGCATCTTCAAAATATCTAACGGCTTCTTTTGGATCAGTAAGATACCCTCTGTTTCCGTTCACTACTTTTTCAAGCATTTCAGGTTTTTCACGATAGGTATGAGAAATCTTTGGCCTCAAATCAACGCGATATCGAACTCAACGCTTTCTGTGCCTAAGATAAGATAAGATGGTCTGTTTTGGTTTTTAGTTGCAGCATTGTAGGTATACATGTTGCAGGTCTTTGCTTTTTAATAACGGGTCTCCGCACTGTCAATTGTTTTCTTAGAAGATCTTCTAAAGAGTCAGTTGATTCGTTAACATTGTTATGTTTTGTATCATATATCTTTCGTTCATTTGCAAGCCGTTTTGCTGTAAGTTTTCTTTGTTTATCTCGGTAAACTTTTAATTTCTTCTTGAATACATTCTGTTCACGACATAAATCCGCAGCATCATGTCTTTATCGCCTTCTATTCGGCGCATGGTAAATTTGAGAACAGTTTCGTCGACGTAGTTCTGACAAAGAACATGTTTATTATTTTCAACGTCAAGTAACCGTTTTAAACTAAATACACTTTCTTTTCTTTCAACACATATATCTGACAATAACTGCAACGAAAAGGGTAATTAAAAATTTAATTTACTCAAATAAGAAAAATTTGGAAACATATTTATACGTTCCTTTTGTGATCTATAAAACATTTTTTATATATATAAAATGGAATCTTTCATGATGCGCAGATTAAAAAATCTCTAAGATTAAGCAAACATTTTATGAAGCCCACGTGGTCGTGTGGTCTAGTGCACCGGTTACAGTGCAGGCGATTTGGTGTCACGATATCTAAGTAGCATGGGTTCGAATCCCGGCGAGGGAAGAACCAAAAATTTGCGAAAGCAAATTTACAGATCTAACATTGTTTGGTTGATGTTTAGACGAGTTGTATATATATATATATAAATAAAACGTCTGAATAATAGCCAACGATTTTTCCAACGAGGGAGCTGGATCGTTAGAAGTAACGATACATGTATACAATAAATAAATTATATAAACGCCTAAAAAGTGTACACAACAACACTAATAACAAAAAAGGAACTATAAATGTAATTATTCATAAATATTTCGGATAACAGATATCCTTCATCGGTATATATGATTGTGATGTTGAATGAATCATTTATCAGTCTACTTAGATTAAACAATAACAATCTTGAAATTTATACAATAAAAAAGTCAAAATGAACATCAGGTAAGACGCTTGCACAACTCTAAAAGTTTGTTAAACACGACATAGGTTATATGACTAATTTCAATTATTTAAAGCATATATTTGAACTCTCTGTTGTAATTAGTCATATAACCTTATGTCGTGTTAACAAATTTTTAGAATTGTGCAAGCGTATTACCTGATGTTCGGTTTGACTATTAATGATGCCTTTAAATAAAGGGTGTTTAATAAACATTCATAACTCATAATTTGAAAACAAATCTGACAACGCTATGGCTAAAAACTAAAACGACGTAGAGGACTAACACATTCACAAAACACTACATCGAAAACTTAAGATTGAGCAACACATTACTCTCCAAAAACTGGGGACGGAAAAAGGGGCTCCAGACGGATATGCAGTTCCTGCTCCACCTATGACAATCGTTGTGTTGCTCATGGAAGTAAAGCTCATTCGGATCGGTGATGCAATCATGTATCACCATTGAGGATAAATGGACGATATTGTGGTTACACAACTTTAACTTGTACCTGTTGTCTTCTGTGACAAATAGATATTTCATATCAGCATACCAACTCGTGATTATGTCCGTTGAACTCTCCGTTTCATTTATATAACAATGTTTCTTTCATATAAACAATTTTGAACAATAAATCCGAATTGGCATGATTCATACCGGTAAATGGAAATAAATAAAACTGTCGCCAAAGCAGGAGAATTGCTATGTTTCTAAATACGGATAAACATTGAGATATTGTCGAAAAATCTTTCTAAAGTTGACTCTTTGATGAATAGTACTGTATTTGTTGTCATCTTTAACAGTAAAAATAGGAATGATGCGATCAGATCCACTATAAAAAAAAAAAAAACGTAAAAGCACTAAAAAGAGAGAGACGAAAGATACTAAAGGGACATTCAAATTAATCCTCTATCAATGAAATCATGATAGGAATACAAATATCGTTTCATTTGAGAGATATAAACTCTATGTACAGGCGTTGCTAGAATGCTGCTACGTAGAAATAAAAAGTTCACAATAAGAAACTGAAATTATCTCTTTTGTCGCAACGTTTTGTTTTGTTTTCAACCGACGCTTAGTGTAAATTTCTAGATACAAGTCAAGATACGAGGCATACGAAGGACTTCAAAAAGTATTTTTATGTTGGTATCATATGGATATAACTTAAAGAGTCGATTGATACCAAGGGGACATTCATAACTCATAATTTTAAAATAATCTGACAACGCTATGGCTTAAAACGAAAACGACGTAAAGACTAACAAAACCATAAATCACTGCATTGAAAACTGAAGATTAAGCAACGCATATCTCTTTAGAAACTGGAAGTGAAATATGGTGCACTGGAATTGTATGCAGTTCCTGCTCTACCTATGACTACCGTTTTGTTGTTAATGGAAGCAACGTCTCGTTCAGTGATACGTGTAGATTATCAGTGTTTTCTACACATTGATATCGTAAAATATCAGTTGGGAGCCACAATGTGAACTTTATTGGAGAGTGAGTCCAGAGAACGAGCTAAACAGCTTCACATTGTGTCGAGCGGCTGATATTTTATGATATATATACGAAGAACATCCGATTATTTGTTTATCGTTCTATTACTTGTCTTTTTCCCCTCCCTAAGACAGTTTTATGCTTCACGAAAGCAAGCTTGAAAACGTCGGGACGATAGTATGACAATCAAGGAAAAAAGGATGAGATTGTGGTTACACAACATTAACATGTACCTGCGATCTTCTATGACAAATAGATAGTCCATATCATCAAACCAATTCGTGATTATGTTTGTTGAACTCGCCATTTCATTTATATAATATTTATATAACTATGTTGGGGTCTATTTGAAAAAAATTATGAATGAATTGTAAAATCCTTTGATATTCTATATAAGATATCAAAAATATCATTTGCAATATGCCACCCACACCATATTTAGTTAGCACAATATAATATTACAGAGTGCTATGTGGGTGCAATATGATAAAATTGAGAATGGAAATGGGGAATGTGTCAAAGAGACAACAACCCGCCCAAATAAAAAACAACAGCAGAGGGTCACCAACAGGTCTTCAATGTAGCGAGAAATTCCCGCACCCGGAGGCGTCCTTCAGCTGGCCTATTCCTAAATTAATGAATTAGAGCAGTTCTCGCTCGGACACACACTCCATAATCTAGTATATTATAAGAGCATAAACCTAAAGCACGGGGAGGCACTTTATTGTTCTTTCATTTAAACAATTTTGAACAATAAATACGAATTGCCATAATTCTTAAATGGATTTAAATAAAAATGTCGTGACAGCAGGACAATTGCTCTGTCTCTAAATAAGGATAAAAATTGAGATATTGTTGAAAGATCTTTCTAAGAATTATATTCATCGTTGTATTTGTTGTCATCTTTAAGGGCATACGATACAGTTACAGGGGATGTAATGACGTTGCTAACGTAAAATGTTATTTTCGCGACGTCAAACTATGACATTTTATGAAAAGGTGCATTTTTCGACTGATTTTTATCATTCAAACTGCTTTAACTTGATAACGAGTTTATGACATTTTGTTTGATTACGTATGAAGATTATTTGTACCAATTTTCAAGAAAGTGTCAATAATGCATTTTTTTTAATTTTGATAAATATACAGAAAAACAATACGTTTTTTTTTCTAGATTCAGGATTATTTGATAAATATGAGCTATTTAGGAAAATAGAATGTATCAATTTTAAGGATATTTTTATAAAAAGAAATTACAGATAATTTAACAAAAAACAGCTTTTGTTTATCTTTTAAAATAAAAAAAAGTTATGTATTACTTCTGTCAAAAGGAAAATACGTCTACAAATCCGAATTTTGTGCAAATATCTGAAATTTTAACCTCAATTTACTCAAAAAGTAGCACATAAAGGTATATGTTTTTTTTTTACATATTTGATTTAATCAGGTAAAATATAGCCTATTTGCGAATTTTCATCAAAATTTCAACATGGGATCAAAACTGTATTGTATGCCCTTAACAGTGTAAAAAGGTTTGAAAGCAGTAAATGATTCTAAGAAATAATTAATTATTTTTAAAAATGTACAATTTCCTTTATGTTGCCTTGTAAATTGGTTTTTTTTCAAATATTTTGTTTATTTGTTTTTAAATATTTTGTTTAATCAAGTGTTATACGAAAATATTTTTTTATTTGATGTTAAAAGTCCTATTTCTAAATCAAAAGTACTTGGTTAATTTCATTTTATATAAACTTATTACAATTTTATCCAATTTTTAGTATCTCATTTTCTAATAATTTAATTTCGGATGTAACGCGTCTTCTTATTGGCTGACAGTGTTTTGTTTATCATCTCATAGACATAATTTTGTCGTGTGACTGTGACGTCATCAACTTTTTTTTAATTTATCCGGCTTAAAATGGAATTATAATTAAATTATAAGTAATGACTGTAACTTTTTTTCAGTCTATTCGAAATAAAATAAAAAATGAGGTGCACACTTTAAAATTATATGCAGGTTTTTCAGTGTGCACAACATTTTTTATGATATTTCTTCATAAACAGAAAAAATATTACAGTCATTTCTTAAATAGTTTGAAAATCGATAAAAATTATATAGGAAATATTTCAATTTATCGAAACGGATACCACGACTTCTTTGTTAAAAAGAAAATAAGACATTTCCACAAATATCACGCTATCACGACATGGATTTATTTGGCTCGATGTTAAAGGAAAAACAGATGTCACTTTTGTTAATTTGTTATTTTGGTTGCGTGATGCTTCATTCTTTCCTACAGATAATTCATTTGCTAAGTTATACTGACATCTCAAATTAAACAAAACCCTTGGTTTGCCATAAACTAAAGGTTTCATTCTCAATATTTAAAATTCTAATGCTATCAAAATACCATATAGATTGTCAAGACATTCGGTTTCTCGGTCGAAATGTATGGAACGCCGGAACTGTCTTATAGTGTAAATATTTAATGTGTTCTGTCGCTTTGTCTTTACGTTCTGTCGTTTCTTCTTTATGTTATGTGCAAATGTCTGTATTTCATGACACGACATCTCTGTGTTATGTCAAATTAGTTATTTGTTTGGTCAAACAGTAGTATGATTTGTCATTGCTGAAGTTTGTTGTGTACAATAGGCATTACATCATGCTTATACTACTATATATTCTGTGAATACTTCGAAACTTTATGATCAACCACCTTTACATTCTCTCATATTTTATCTATGTTCTATCTATTCTTCTTTTATGTAAGTCAGTTAAAAATTGCGTCCTGTTGCAAGTGTGATTGTTATGGCGAATTCTATGGGTTTGTTTTGATACACCTTTGTTCTATGTAAACCTCATGATATTATAGTCTTTTGGCGTTATGTTGTGTTAATACATATGTATCTCAAGTGAAAAACACAACACATTATGGTATAGTTCCTATGCGTTTTGCCGAACAATTTATACTCTCTGTGAGCATTCATTACGTCATGTGCAAATGCCTTTTACATTATGTGCAAACAACTTATACGTTTTGTGCAATTCTCATTTACCTTATGTGCAAACATCGTTGCTTTAGGTGCAAACATCGTTTACCCTATGTGCAAACATAGTTTACCTTATGTGCAAACACCTATTGCGTTATGTGCAAATACCTATTAAGTTATGTATAACAACTACATCATTATGTGCAAACACTATTACGTTATGTGCAAATACCGCTTACATTATGTGCAAACACCATGTAAGTTATGTGCAAATGCCTATTACATTATGTCCAAATACCTATTACGTTATGTGCAAAGACCTATTACGTTCTGGTAAACGCTTTTTTGACACAGATCTAAACAAAACGCATCAGTGATATACACTTTAAAAATTAAGACAAATATAAGTTTTAGCTTTCTAAAAAGCTCTGAACTACTTCGCTGTAATCTTTTTCAAGGTAATATCAGTGGCGGATCCAGGGAGGGGGGGTCCGGGGGTTGGAACATATTTTAGCAAACAAATCGTGTATATTGCAGATTACCAATGCAAATAAAGATGTATTAATGATTGACATTTCAATTTTCAATTTCAGTGTGTAATACATATGCATAATGAAACGACAATGAATTAATAACATTTGATCTGAAATGTAATACACATAGTTAATTTTCCGGCATTTGATGGCTTAATATCCTCAAAAGAGAACAGTCTGTAATTATTTATCTCATTTAAGCCAATAGTTGTTGCTGAATATCAGCCACATCATGAAGCAAACAAACAGAATTTATATGTGACAAGTAATTATTTCAAGATGGCGTGTATATCGACTGAAACTAAAAGCTCTGTCCTGTTATTCGAAGCAAAAAAAGCTACATGTAAAAGACAAAATACAACCTCATGTCTTTACGGAAAATGTGAACGGAAAATAAGTTGATATAAAAAAAGTAGACGTGGTATTATTGCCAATGAGACAACTCTCTACAAGAGACCAAAATGACACAGAAATTAACAGCTTTAGGTCACCGTACGGCCTTCAACAATGAGCAAAGCCCATACCGCATAGTCAACAATAAAAGGCCCCGAAAAGATTATGTAAAACAATTCAAACGAGAGCACTAACGGCCTTATTTATGTAATGCTCTCTTTCATTGCACAAAGCGGGTCATTTCATAGGTCGCCATATCTTGCATACATATTCATAACATATGGTTTTGGATGCGCCGAATTACATTTATGAATTATAGACTTTTGACACGGTCAACACATTATATATGCGTCTATTCAGATTATATTGACTGATGACGAAGATATTTTCCCGCCACCTCTTATCTTGTATTTGTTTTTTTGAATTAGCAGGGAGTTTTGGCAAAACTTAGTCCAGATCCCCTCTTAATCAAACTGCTTATAGAACCAACAAACGCAGCTTCATCATTTTCAAAAATTCTGTTTCCGTCACTGGTCATTGAATGAGAAATCAAAAAGAGAAAAAAAAATAGGTCCGTGTGTTTGTTTATCTAATGATATCTTAATGAAAAACTCTCTATTCATTTTACATCGGATGACCGTGAGGGCATTCATGTGTATTGCTGTCGCCTAAATTTCCATTACGTAACCTTCTTTTTGATATTGTAACCGATCTATAAACATGATAATAATAAATACGCGGACATTATCGAGTGCAAAATTACATGCCTTATCACTTGTTCTTGTTCATTTCAAATGGATACTCCTAAAAATACATTTTTTTAACATAAATTAATGATATGAAAATGTCGTTAAACTCGTTAAAACATAAATGAAGTAAAAAATCTTTAATATTTATACACACGTACAGAAAAAGTGTGTTACCGCATGCGGAAGAATATCTCAAGAATCTGTCACCGGAAAAACAAGGTGACTTGTGATGTTGTGTAACAAGAGCCTAACTGAATGGCCTCTTGTTACTGAAACTGCGTGATGCACCTGATTACACAAAGCACGATTGCTGTGAATAGCAATGAGAACTCTGAACTCTGAAAATCTGGTGAAAACTTACTACTGAGACTCTGGAACTAGCGATGAATAAACCAATAATTCAGCATGGAATACTAATACTTGTATTACAAATGGACTGTGTTCAGTGTAAAGTCCTGAGTCCGAATCTTGCTTATCAAAATTATAAGCAAGTATTTATACACAATTGAATTGACAAGTATAGACATAACAAATAACAATTAATTTCAGTAATATTGTTCACTGACAAAGATATTTTTAGAACTTGAAGAATAGATATTAAATGATAATCTGATTATGACAATTAAGAACATACATTAAGAAAAAGGTAAAATGTCACTAATTAGCTAACAGAGTATAACATGTCACTCAATGTCCAAACTCTGAATTAAATGCATAGCAAAGCATGTTGATTTTAAGTCCTGGATACGAAATGTAAATAGAAACAAAATTATAAAATAATATGAATTATAAAACACAGAGAATTAAAGTCTAAAATATCAAATTTGAGAATTTTAAATTAAAGTCCAAAATAATAAACGAAGCTGAATGTTTCCTTGGTCACAAACGTTTGCATCTCCCATGCAGAGTTATCTGTCTTTGCTAACTCTCTCGGCGTGGGACATTGAATGTTTTGCTGGAAAATATGAATACCCACTCAAATTCAATCTATCAGAAAAATCGAATTAGTACAGAAGAGTGTCCACCATGCACTTGCACAGCACTTTAATTAATATAGTGCAATAGAATGATATACAAATGGATAAAAATTATAAACTGTAATTTACAAATATTAAAATAATGTATAACAAAAAAAACAGAGTTAACTGATTTGTATCACTTCTACGAAGAGGTTTTAATTATCACGTCACTTGCAGGTAAAGAGATGTGATTTGGTTTTCTGAGACAAGTGCTTGTGACCGTCCACTAGATCTTGCGGTCATCCGATGTTCAGTACTTCAGTACTTTGATTAATATCTTTAACATAAAGATGTTCTCAAAAACTCAGACTAGCCTCTTTTAATAGTGAGGCAAAATATATTCGCCGAGTATAGCGAGGCGAAACTGTTTTTGGCGAGGGGTCTGGTGGCCGCTCAAGGCCCCAGAAGCTCTGAGAAAAATAAAGCAAAATCGTGCCTTCTGAGCGTTTCCCGGACTCTTTCTTACATTGAAACGCAATTTTTTTTAGCGCTTTTTTTTGACAATATTCTGGTCTCAAGGGAAAAACATAGATTCATTGTAATTTAAGACTTTTACGGGTTTTACGGGGACAACATTAAAAGTAGACCGATATGAAGGATAAAGCAAAAATCGTAATTCTCACAATCATTAAAATCGCATCTGTCTGTCTGTTCTTTGTCTCGTATTGTTCTTAGACTTTGGTGATTTTTTTTGTGACTAGATTTATATATAGTGACAGTGCAGTGGTATATTTTAAGTACTAGTACTGCTTAAGTCGACACTAAGGATCACCTTGACCTTGTTTTACGGTATTAATGATTCTTTTATTGTTGAAGACCCTCCAGAAACTATCAAGATGAAGAACAAGAATAAAAACTTTGACCATTGATCATTTGTATTTTTACTATGCATTAACTTTGTGTGAGATTAGGTCCCGTGCATATTTACACCATCTGCTTTTATTTCTGTTAAAGGGTCTGAACACGACTTAATGCAAGTTTAACCCTTTAATGTAAAAGATCATATGGCAATACATAGATGTTTTATATATGATTTGATACCAGGAAATTGGTGGTCTTACTTTAATTTGAACTATGTCAGCTATCTAGTTTTATCTACAACAAAAAGAGCCAGTTTTGTATTCTTTGATATCAAGTTTGGACATTGGTGGACATGCAAAATTGCAAAACCACACGTTTACAAATGAAAATCAACACTCAGACTATTTGGATGGAGAGTTGTCTCATTGGCACTTTCACCACATCTTCCTATATCTTTATAGTTTTAAAGTAGGACGATAAATGAACAAAAGACAAACTCGGGACACAGAAGTACAAACAGTAGACAATCAACTCTGAAAACTAAAAATAAAATAGAAACATGGACCACGATAAACATGCAAGGGCGACATCTGAGAGTAAAGAGAACTTGCGTCTTGCAAGACACTTTCCGTGAAAACAATTTGATATGAAGACAATCTTTTGTTTCAGTTCTTTTTTTTTTTTCTTTTTTTTTTAAATTTCCAACATGAGGCATTTGCCTCATTTGCCTCAATGTAGTTACGGCCCTGAAACTAATAAAAAATAACAAGGGTTTTATATTCTTTACAAATGTCTTATTATTCTTATTTTATCTTGATTCATTTTGAGAACTCAAATTGTATCAATGACATACTGCACAATTAAAGATTTTTGAAAACTGGGAGTTAGCTGGCAATTGTTTCGTGGTGCTTTAAACGGATCAATAAGAGGGTTCCGAAATTCCAACAATACAAAACATGACAAGTGAACTTTCTTAATTTATTATCAGTAGCAGGAAAATTACAGAAGAATTTATGCCTTCCATTTCGTGTTAAAGTCTGTCACAGTTTTCTTTTCATTATATAGGTGATTTTTTTTTAAAAGAATTTTGACTAAATATGTTCCGTCGATTTCAAGGCGAACAAAATTGCATCAATTCAAGATTTTTACTGCACTTTGAGGATAATTTGGATTGAATCATATGAACTTCATGCCTCGCTAGCTATCATAATAAAAAAAGACGTCTCGCTTTAACAGTAGCCGAGAAAGGGGGACCGATATATCTAAAAATGGCAATATTTAACGGAAACTGTCAAAACATATTTTAGAATGATAACATTAGATCCAAAAGAATATATTTGTATGAAATTTTATATTGTTTAACATAAGATTTCTCAAAATAATGATGTGCAGCAAATCCCTTTTATGAACATTTGGCTTAATGGTGTATTTAGCTATATTTATTGAACCATTCGCGTTCATAACTAAACGCATCGAAGCTTACCGTTTATACCGTATATTTCGCAATAATATTCATTGAATTTATGACTCTCCGTTCGGAAAATAGGTTGATGTTCCTAATTTATACGACTATATTCGTTGAAATATTGAACAAAAAGATAAATTCATATCAACAACTGTGGAATAATGTGTACTTTGTCGGTAAACGTGAAATTTATTTGTACGAGCTTTAGAAACAGGACGAAAAGCGAGGCTTACCGAATTTTCTCCTGTTTCGCAGCGAGAACTAAAACATTTTATATTTATGACAATGTACATATATTGTTTACAATTTACAGCTGGTATTTGAGCATAAGTTGTTTAAATCTTAACCATTGTCTTTGATTTTTACAATTATTGAAACGCGGACTCGAAGAAAACCCAAAAATGAACTATTACCCAGAAAGAAATACCCATATTACCGATTGATCAACATGGAAACGGGTAGCAGGAATTTTTTTTTGTACATGTACAAATAAAGCAAAAACAATGTTGTTTATCTGTTATTTGTATACAATAACTAGCTAATTGCAGGATAAAAGCGAATTACTTAACTGTAACCATTTTTTTAAAACTGGTGAAAAATTAAATTGGGTAGAAAAATAAAAAGATTAGATGACTATGCGGTATGGTTTTTTTGTTAAAGGCCATAATAAGATCTATAGTTATTTATTTCTTTGTCATTTTTTCTCTCGTGGAGAATTGTCTCATTGGCATTCATACCACATCTTTTTTATAGATAGTCAGGTTTTTTCTGAAATTCAAAGGGAAAATTATGTTATGATGACCAATTTAGCAACGAAATTATTTATTTATTCTTATAGACAACAAAATAAACGATATGCATATCACTTATAAAAGAAATAATAGAAGAAAACATTTCAATTTACTATAATATGTATTTTTTTGTATCGTTCTTGATGACACGGTTCGAAAAGTTACCGGACCAAATACGGATAAATGAAAGTCATTATCTGGAGTTTCAAACTGCGGGATTTAATTCCGAGTATCGCCAGCGAAGGTGCAACAAGGCTGATAACCCTTTCATTTAAAAAAATATATGTGTATGCGTCACTTTTGTAGATTACAGGATAATGCAGTTTTTAATATGAAAAAAATAGTTTTTTTTTTTGAGAAAATGCACCTTTTTGTTACACCCTTCTACCTGTCTGATCCAAAATCAAATCAAATTTTTCCAACTTCCTTGTTAGTTTAAAAAAAATTGTCAGATAAGAGGGGCGGGTCATCTGACCACCCCCTTTCAGGACACCCATCGTCTCAACACGCCTTGTCAGGGACGGAGGAAACAATAAGTCTTAGGAAGGTTATTCAGAATAATATTCACAACTGTTAAAGGAAATAAACGAAAATAAAATCTTAAACATTTGTAGGATTTCTTAGCTGCTACATGAATCGTGGGAGACGTCATTACATTTGTAGCATTAATCTAGTACACGTTTCTCGCTAGATGAAAACCCTACTGGGAGGGTAATAACAAATCATCCTGGTCTCTTGTGAAGAGTTGTCACATTGGCATTCGTACCACATCTTCCTTTTTATATCGTATTGTTCCTTTCGGTTGCACCTCTTGAAAACTAAAGTCGTGTCTGTATATTTGTTACAATTTTCAACAAGAAAGTAAACAAATTTTTAAAGCATGGATGCATAACGCACACTCTTTAAGTAGAGAAAAATAATTTCCCATAAAACTAGATACATTGTATGTATATAGCATTTCTACACCAATCACTATAATTAATATAAAAATCCACAGTTTGTTAGAAAGGTCAAACTTTTAATTTTCTTTATTTTCAAAATGCATATCATTGATGCGTTTTGTTTTAATCTGTGTCAAAAAAGCGTTAACCAGAACGTAATAGGTGTTTGCACATAACGTACTATAGGTGTTTAGACATAACGTAATAGGTGTTTGCACATAACGTAATAGATGTTTGGACATAATGTAATAGGCATTTGCACATAACTTACATGGTGTTTGCACATAATGTAATAGGTATTTGCACATAACGTAATAGTGTTTGCACATAATGATGTAGTTTTTAGACATAACTTAATAGGTATTTGCACATAACGTAATAGGTGTTTGCACATAAGGTAAACGATGTTTGCACATAAGGTAAACGAGGTTTGCACATAAGGTAAACGAGGTTTGCACAAAACGTATTAGTTGTTTGCACATAATGTAAAAGGCATTTGCACATGACGTAATGAATGCTCACAGAGAGTATCAACTGTTCGGCAAAACGCATAGGAATTATACCATGATGTATTGTGTTTTGCACCGCAGATACATATGTATAAACACAACATAACGCCAAAAGACTATAATATCATGAGATTTACATAGAACAAAGGTGTATCAAAACAAAAGCTTTAGAACATTTGACATAACAATAACACTTGAGACAGGATGCAATTATTAACTGACTTACGTAAAAGAAGAATAGACACAGCATAGATAAAATATGAGAGAATGTATAGGTGGTTGATCATAAAGTTTCGAAGTATTCACAGAATATATAGTAGTTACAGCATAATGTAATGCATATTTTACACAACAAAGTTTAGTAATGAGATATCATACAATTGTTTGACCAAACTAATTACTAATTTTACATAACAAAGAGATGCCGTGTCAGGAAATAAAGGCATCTACACATAACATAAAGAAGAAATGACAGGACGTAAAGGCAAATCGACAAAACACATTAAATATTTACACTATAAGACAGTTCCGGCGTTCCATAGAAATGCATACTCTTCCTAGTAATTACGAAGTTGAAAGGCTTTATAAAACGAAAATGTCTAAAATGTGTTACAAAGCCGGCTAACACAATCTATACATGGGATTAGAAACAAATCTTAGATTTTCCTAAAATTACAATTTTAATATCAATAAATTTACAGAAAATGAACATATCATCTATGGGATGAAACGTCGTACGGCAGCTATGTCGACCAAGTTGTTGTAAAAACTCAAGATACAAGGCTTATAATTGTGAACGCCAGACGCACGTTTCGTCAACATAACTCTCACAAGGAGTGCAATAACAGTAAGAGGGACAAATCAAATATATAATTGAAGAGCTTTTAAAACCAAAAATTTCGAAATGCAATATTTTTTTAATCAGTGGTTCGAATAATTCAGCATCCTGTTTATAATGAATTTATTGGATTTGAATACACCAATGATTTTTTATCTCAACACAAAAAGGACTGATTATTTGACTTCTGATACCCTTGATAACTAAACGTCCGCCATCAGTGGTATTGACCAAGTGGTTGGACACATTAATCAAAGATACTGTGTTTATGATTTGATTTTGTCTACACAAGACTCGTCAATAACGAGCAATTTAAAACAGTTGAAAGACCAATCAAATATGAAGTTGTTAAGCTATATTTGTTCCAAAACCGGTTAATAGAACCTATGTATTGGATTATAAAATCGTAGTATTTTCGATTATTTTTTGACTACTGTGCTAGTGATACTCTCGGGAACAAAACATCGTAGCATTTTCGATTATGTCTTGACTACTGTGCTAGTGATACTCTCGGGAACAACACGTCCAACATCTGTAGAATCGACCTAGTGGTTGGTAAAACTCATCAGCAATACGAGGTTATAATTTTGTACACAAAATTCATCAGCTGTGCTAGAATTGAAATAGTTAGAAGGTGAAATCAAATAAGGATATGAATCCCTATTAAAATCGTACGTTCCGAAAAGATATCCCAAATATGACTCACGTTATATATACTGTGGGTTGAAAACCACTAGCATTTCAATTAATGCAACATCTTGTATACAGTAAATTTACAGAAAATGAACAAATCAATGATTCTTCATGTAAACACAGAAGTCAGTACATGGGTAATACGGATATCTTTTTTTTTTTAAAGTGTTGTATAGAATTATGTTAATCGTTTAATTTTTTTAAAGGGACTACGTCCTACAAAGCTCTGATTATTTGTCCGGTATTTGGCTTTAATTCTGGTCTTATTCGGTTTTATCGGCCCTTGATTATTTGTCCGCTATTTGACTATAATTCTGGTCTTATTCGGTATTATCAGCTCTTGATTATTTGTCCGGTATTTGGCTATAATTCTGGTCTTAATCGGTTTTTATCTTCTATATGAAGTATAAAGTTTTCGGTTCCAAATATTTTGTGCATCTGGTACGGTAAAATTGGCTATGTTAATGAAATTATGTAGATTAATAATATCCGCTTTCCATGTTTCTCGCTATAAACCTTACTAATACTTAAAAGCATTGCCAAAATATAAAGAATTACTAATAGTAAACAAATATAATATAATTCATTTGACAATACATATTGCAATCATAATTGATGACTCATTTATCAGGACTTTGATTTAAACTACTCGTACTATATCATTTTTCAAAATTTGAATCAGTACTATTATTATATTTCCCTTTTTAACCAGAAAAGGTTGATGAAATATCATATTGTCATGCTGTGGGCCTTTAAAGATTAATATACCAATGAGTTTTGCTCTTTTTTGATAACACCATATAGTGCCCTGTATTTTTTCATATCCTCTTTCTTTGTTTTCTTTTGTCTGTTTAACTTGATGCCATACCCTTCCCCAAATGATGATTTAATACATGCTCTCAACAAACAAAAATCTCTTAATAGATATAAGAAGATGTGGTTTATTGACAATGAGACAATTCTTCATCCAGGTCACGATTTGTACAGATCTGAGAGTACTCTCAGTTACTGGCAGCTAGGTCAAAACCAGTAACAAATAACCAAAAAAAAAAAATCATGCATTCAAGACTACAATAACTAAGTTCGCATGATCCAACATCCAATGAATTTAGTATGACGATGTCACTAACATTCAGAGAAAAACATGACCTTGTGCAAAGCTAATTGAGATCATAGAGCCATGAATGTGGATATGTATACAAAAATGATGATTAGTTTGATTTTGATTCACTGATAACAAAATGAAAACAATATTCAGTGTTGAATTGGTAACCTTTGAGAAGATGGGAATTGTATCTAAATCTCTGGGCGCGGTAAATATCATTTCCGTAAAAAATAGGATGTGCTATCCCGTTTGAGATGACACGTACTATTTTAATTCCGGAATTTAGGTTGCTCTATTGTGTACCCTTCTTAAGTCAATGTATCTGAACCGTACGATTGGACAAAAGGTGCAGTATCTACGGAACATATTTTCCCGAACTGAGGATGAATCAGGTGTAGTAAAGTATGAAATAATTTTACATTGAGATAAAATGAATTTTTGAGATTTAAAAAAAGGTAATCACTACTGCTTGATAAAAGACATACCAGCACTAGTGACCTATGGTTTATAAATATAGCAAAAAGTAAAGGTCATGACACATATTCAAATTTCTTTCTGAATATTATAATAAAAATGTGTATATAGAATTTTGTGCAGTTTAAAGTAAAATCACAAAAAATACTGAACTCCGAGGAAAATTCAAAACGGAAAGTCCCTATTATAAAGTGATGAAAATTCTATAAAGGCTACCAATATCAGGAAAATACTACTGTGCTCCCTTGAAATAAGTTTTGTGTACATCAAAACTTCCAAACCAAAACTGTGTATATATGATAGAATGTGGTTAAGTTTTTAAGTAATTTCCACGACCTAATAATTTACAAGTAATACATTGATAACGATCATCGAAATCCCAAACGTCACATTATAAGTGAAAATCACAAAAATAATCCGAGGAAAATTCAAAAGGAAAGTCTATAATCAAATGGCAAAATCAAAAGCTCAAATAGTTATTAAAGGTACCAGGATTATAATGTAATACGCCAGACGCGCGTTTAGTCTACATAAGACTCATTAGTGACGCTCAGATCAAAATAGTTATAAAAGCAAGTATAAAGTTGAAGAGCGTTGAGGTTCCAAAATTCCAAAAAGTTGTGCCATCAAACAAATGAATAACACCTGTCATATTCCTAACTTATTACAGGCATTTGTAGAACATGGTTAATAAATCCTGGTTTTATAGCAGCTAAACCTCTCACTTATATGACAATCACATCAAATTCCAATATATTGACAAAGATGTGTGCACAAAACAGGCATGATAGGTAAAAATGTCAATAATAGGGGTACAGCAGTCAAAATTTTGTTATAATCTTAATCACAAAAGACACGAGCATAACACACGAGTTGTGATACATAATACTGCAAGATGGTACCAAAGGGACATCACCGTCCAAGAAAGAACTAAATAGCAATTTGGGAACGAACCATCGCCCAACTTGTCGTACAGTTTTGTGCAGAGTTTTCCGTGTCAAACTGAAATAAATATATTTAGAAAAGAACAGTTATTATCGTTTATATTTGATTTATTAAAGACAGTATATTCAGACATTTTTTTGATTATTCAACAAAAAATGTCTTTTATGAGTTTGGCCATAAACGGTCGGTGATACCATAACAAGTCTGCTATTACAGGGGCGCAATCGGTGCATATAACCTGTCGATTAACCTTCTTGCCGAATCAAATATTAGTTATCAAGGAGGAAATCAACAGCTTTAATCTTCCCATCGCATCTCCAGCAAGTATATCTAGCATATTTACCTTTCTTATTAGAGAAGAAGGCTTCAAATGAGTTGCAGGCAAATATATTTGCAATCAGATTTATCAAACTGCATTTTAATTAAATAAGAAAACTTCTGTTTGATGAGATTGTATGGGGGTGTGGTGTCAAGAGTTGGAAAATCAAAGCTACCAACCGAATCAAAAGGCCCATCAAATTCACATTATTTATCCAACACATACAAACAATTGTTCCAAAAAAATAATGATAGTAGTTAAAAGCGCTGAAAGATAAGACGCAAAGCACTTACTATTCAATATATACTTCAAACTAACAAAACACTTCATAAAGAAGACTCAACACCGTCGTTTATTTATCATTTCACCACAATCGCAAAGATGCATTTTGTATTACATATAAAACACCAATGTCCAATTGTTTGTCATTGACCGCTGCCATCACATATAAAACACAATCTAAAATAGAAAAGTATTAGATGTGGTATAATTGCCAATGAAACAACTATCCATCTGTTGAAATAAAGTGGATGCAAGCAATTATGAATTGAAAAAAAAATCTTTACAGTTATACAGATCATATGTACTATTAACTACACTGCATGTACTTTATTCTGAGGTGAACGGTGTGTGGTTGGAAAACAATACTGTACTTTCAGAAAGGCGAAACATGAATGACAATTCTAGACTCCCTATATAACGCGTAAATCATAGCAAGAGATTATTATGATTAATATTAACTAATGAGGTAATAACTTACTGTTTATACAATCACATTAAATATTTGTGCGACTCTCCAATCCTCAAAATCAACCATTTTACTGATATCATAAGCTCTTTCATTTTCTAAATCACATCAAATGCTGAAAGATAATGATAAGGAATAGTATGGATTTCGAAATAATACTTTTTGTATCTTACCTAACGTAGAGTTAACGATTTATTTTCCTGATGAAAATCAAAATGAAAAAAAAATGAAACTACCCATCGTAATAATTATGTCTCAATTTTGATTGTCAGTTAAATACTTTTTATTGTGGTTTTTGCCAGAGAAACGGGTTTTAAAAGAAAAAAGTCTAACTATATTGCTTTGAGCTATATCCAAGCAGAAATTTGTGATACTTCACTTAATGTCAACATTTTATATAAAATCTCGTTTTCTAAATCGATATGTTGATGCAACTGTCATATAAGTGAAAGGTTTAGCGCTATAAAACCAGGTTCAATCCACAATTTACTACAAAAGAAAATCCCTGTACCAAGTCAGGAATATGACAGTTGTTGTCCATACGTTTGATGTGTTTTGGCTTTTTATTTGCCATTTGATTATAAGAACTTTCCTTTTTGAATTTTCCCCGGAGTTCATTATTTTTTGTGATTTTACTTTTTTGCATATATGCTCGATCGCCAATTTTAGTAAACCAGAGCAAATAACAGCAGACAATTTACTGCAATAACCTTATTTACGAAAATAAACCAAAGAATTATTTTCTATCAAGATCTTGAACTCTGATAACACTTGTAATCAGTTGTATCCTGAAATAAGAATACACGATCTAATTCTAGTTTCATTTTTCATGTAGCAAAATTTGGACATATATCTAGGCTTATATCCGATTACGGTAGTCATAGAAATAACTCGGCCTATGAGCTGAGCTAATTAAAGATTTAGCTGCAATACATGGAAAATAAGCAACATGACATTTAATCAGAAAAATAAATCGTTAACTCTATCAATAGTCAAATAAAATTGAAAACGGAAATACGGAATGTTTGAGTTCCATACTATAACTAGCCGTTTTAATTCAGTACCAAGACTTCTACTCATATTCTAGGAAACAACATTAATCAACGATCATTGATGAAGAACGATTGCTTATCAGAATTTTTTTTAATCTGGACTTATGCCAAATTTATCATCTAAATTCAAAATAACTTTTATCACGGCAAAATTCTACTAGTGGCCTGAAACATTTGGTTGAAATGTACGGACCAGATGTAATTTAGAGTCTAAGACAGTATAACAAACCAATGTACCTTCCCATTGAAATCATAAGAAAGTCTATTGATGTATACAGATATCAGTGTCAAATTAACAAGACTTACGGTAAAATTTAAACAGATACATATTTTGTCAAAATTCTAGTAGGAAGTGGCGCTGATGTTTAAAGGTAAACTTTTTGAAGCTGGCAAGCACATAACCGTTCTTTCTCCAGTGACATTGCTGCTTGTAGTAAAGGCACAAATCGATTGAATAAAGCTCACGCCTTGCGAAGATATTACCAAGGCATGGATGAGCATACGCAGGGTAACCATAATACTCTGCAGATTGTTGACGAGGCAGATTTTGAGGTTAGGTTCCAGCTGTCTAGATTTTGACAGAACCTTAATGGTACAAATAAGTCTCATTTTTGCGAATCTTCTTCTCGTTTTCGGAACCTTTAGCGACGGCATTTGCATCATATTCCTTTAAGGTAACCAACCTAGCAAGGAAAAAATCAGCAATGTCAATTTTCTTGTTTCGTCTTTTAAGCTTGTCTATAAGGGTAAAAGTCAATATAAGGGCTAGCGTATTTTTTGGTCGGACGAATTTTGATAGTTTGTTTACATTTTCTAATGAGTCTTTGTTAATGTTATAAAGAAACTAAGGTTTTAACTCCCTGAGGCACTTCAGTTGTTTCAGTAATTTTAAATCCTTGGCTTTGAAATATTTGACTTTGGGCGTTCTTGATGAAGGGAATCCCGGAAAGTGCTGCATGAAATGTATATCACGCGTTTTCTTCTTCATTTTTTACATCACTGGGTCGATACCTCTGATGGTGGACTATCAGTCCCCTAAGGTATCATCGGCTCATTAGTCAGTACTTCGGTACTAACATATATAATAATTAACAATCCTTTATAAAATTGTCCGTTTATAAATTTTGAAATAACAAAGAAATGTTTCAACTCACTCAGGCAAAGTTGGCCGATAATGCATTTGGCAATTTTATTAGATTATTTTTGGTCATATAGCTCTTCAATTGATTCAGATCTTGTAAATCCTTGGCTTTCAAACATTTCGTTTTGAGTATTACCGATTAAGGTTGATCCCGAAAAGCGCTTCGAACGCATGGGATTTATATAACGTGCTGTTTTCATTTATGAATGGTGCGTTGTATGCAATTACCTTCACTTTGAACATCAAAATGACCTCTTCCTTTATCTTTGGTTTAAGGCTGTCCTGTTCTGTGATTAGTTCCAATATCAATTCTCCTAACGTGTTGTTTAATATGGTTTATAATACCTCTACGGTATCAGCCATTTAACTATTTAATTCCAGCCAGAAATTGTCATGATTGATATTACATGTATCTAAATAGATAATGACTATGTTTATTCAATCAATCTAGACAATACCATATAGTTTTCTTTCTTACTATTTCAGCACACATGCTTTTAGTAAAACAATACACGCATTCCTGGGTGTCCTTTATAAAAACTTTGATAAATGTTATTGTTATCTCATGTGATATTAATCAAAAACATTTAACATTAACATTTACAATTATATCAATCAATGATAATATATGAGTATTCGGAATCTTTTATCAAATGAACGAAAGTAACCTGTATTATATGATAAAAAAGACACATAAACTGAATTTTCCTTGGAGTTTTTTTTTTTTTATTTCACTCTTCGTGTAAAAGAAAATTTAGGATGTGTCAATTACCTAGTATAATCAAAGATGGTGTTTGGAAACTTTGAAATGACGTCAAAATGCATTACTAAATTGGTTTTAAAAGCATATATTAAGGCTGTGAACTTTTTTTAATCATTACAGGTTTATTATTAAATTTCGAAGCAAGAACAGAATATAAAATTGATAAAATTGAAAATTGAAATCGGGTATGTGTCAAAGAGACAACAACCCGTCTAAAGAGCAGTAAACATGGACGTATGTATGTTTGCCATAAAGAATTTGGAATGCAATTCTTAAAAAAATGAATTGCAATTTGAAAAAAAAAAACGTTAAGATAGTAAACCAATTTTTTAAAGTTTCATTTTTAAATTCGTATGGATTTACTTTACAACAATATCTTTTTCTTTATTAACATTCCCTTCCGTTTTCCTAGCTCTTCGTCGGTTTTATGTTTTTGTTGCGTGTTATTCCAGTTTGTTTGCTTTGACATTACAGTTTTGTTACAATTCGTTTCCTTAATTTGTTTATTTTTTATTTTTGATGTTTTCATGAATATAAGAAACGATAACCTTGAAGATAAAAGAATAGATAACTTTTAAGTGTCATGCAATTGTATTTCTCATTTCTAACGCACAATTTGTAAAAGTTTCGTTTTTTAATGTTCAATAATATTAACTTCTTACATAAATTATATGAAAAGTGCGGGAAACCAGTGCGTGGTTAAACAACCTAAAAGGAATATGTGACTTCGCATGAAAAAAACCCATAGTAAGTTATTTATTATTTCATTAAGTATCGTTTTATTATTACAATATCTTTATACATTTGTATTTGTAACTGTGTATTACTAATATGAAGTTTAATACGATTTCTAAAATTTAACAAATAATTTATGAATACCATTCGCCCAAAATTTGTTTTGTTTTTTTCACAAAGTTCCTCATGGTCGTTCGGAAAGTTAAAATATGACCCGTTAGAGAACATAAACAAAATTATCTGTCATACGTTGTCATGGTTATGAGTCTTTACATTAAAATCATCCTAATGCATACTTTCTTTTTTAAACGAGTGAAAGAAAATGTAAAATGTTATACCAATCAGAATTACATCTATAGCTTTAGATAGTGAAGTAGCAAGAATTTTTTTTGTTTTCTCTGTTGTTATTTCGTATGACGAAAGTATTTAACTTTTTTCTGTCTATTATAAACGCTGTCTTACCAACATGTACGTACCCTTAACATATCAAAATAATGGAAATTGAAGCAAAATTGTATTTTTTAAATACGTTTTAAGAACACCAAAAAATATAAACTAGTTATTGTTTGGTGTATAGGTCCATCTGCAGGGTACATTCTGTTCTGGGGCTAATTTTCATGGATCATTCATAATGCTAGATTCGTCTTATAATTGTAACGATTACCTCTTGTCATCATTTCAGCGATTGTTAGTGCTTTAAATTAATGAAAAACTTATTTTAAAGTTTGATTTCGAGTTGTGCTTTGTATTTTTAGTGACCTTTTACCAATGGTACCAGAATAAAAGTGGTCTGAAGTTTCAGGCGCATGTTTGAATTCATAGTTGCCATTGATATGGATGCTTCAATGACTGCTTTAAAACCGTAAATGTTTATTTATCGCAGGATGTTTTTAAAGTGTATCCTATGCATTTGTGTATATAAACATATATGACAGTTGTTGTTATCCGTTCGTTTGATGTTTGAGAACCTGATTTTGCCATTAGATTAGGGACTCTCCGTTTTGAATTTTCATTGATGTAGGTAATTATTTCCCATTCTTGTAACATCTGGTCTCTCTTCGCAATTAATTTCCATGCCTGAAATAGACTTCTGTTGTTTTCTAAAACTTCCTTTCCTTTAAGTTAAAAGAATTCCATATCATTTTACTTCAGTTCAATAATTATTGAACATGTCTTCAGTAATTTTCAACCAATTAGATTTCCTAACATAAAAAGGTATAATCGCAGGGGCATACCATTTAGATGATTATTTAACAGTTTGATAAGTATGGTTGATACAAACACTTTCATTGATATAAGGTAAAATATCCATTGTTTAAATACTTTAGTTGAATGATATATTTAATGTCTTTTTTGAAGTTACAGTTAACAACATATAGCCTTTCAAATCTGACAACATCCATTACTGAAAAAAGAGAGGAATACAAATTCACTAATGAAAACTATGAAAAGAAATCAACTACACAATTATTTACCAACTTCGAGTAAAATATTGAATTCATTTTATTCTAGTGTGCTCTCTCAACATGTATACACAAACTGGTACAATCAAATTTCTGTATACTGTCTGTCTGTAGTTTCTGTCCTCTTATATGAAGCAATATATTTTGCAAAGGAAGACTTTGTGAAATCAATACAACACTACACATTTTGAGACCATTTGAAAAATAATTCATCTTGCTCGTGAAGCCTGATATGACTTTTTCTATAGTTATGTTACAATACATGTTTTTACCAGCTGTATCAATTGAAACAATAGCATGTCCAGTTGCAGATATAATACATGATTTGAAATCTTGATATAATGAGGATGAATTTCATTTTATTCTAGAATGTCCAAAATATGACAATATAAGAAAATTGAATATTGAAAGGTATTAATTTACCAATGCATCCGTATTTAAATTTGTTTAGAATTTAATTTAGAAAAATATTTAACATACGCCACAGATATAACATTTTCAGAACAATCTATTGAATGATTTATATGTTGTAGTCTTGCTTCCGATTATATCTAAAATGTTCTGTTATGACGTGCATGTATATATTTATGATAAACATATAAGCTGTATTGCCTCTGTTTTGAAATGAATTACGATAAGCTCATCATAGATACCAGGATTGATTGTTTTTCGATTTGCACCCGATGTTCGTTTCGTCTACAAATACTAATTAGTGAAGCTCAAATAAAAAAACCTAAAAAAGACCAAATTAATTACAATGTTGAAGAGTAATGAGGACCAAAAAAAAATCTTTATAGTTTTGCCGAATACAGCCCGGGTAATCTTTTTTCGAGGTATAAAAGCTTTAGTATTCCTAAATTTCAAAGTTTTGTTTACAGTAAATTAATAACTATGTCCATATCAATGATAAATTATATAATTCCTTTACGGTTTTGTTAGAGATACATAATCTAACTGGCTAAATATATAAGCTAATTTATAAATGAAGCTTGTTAAAGCAGGTTTTGTCTCATAAGTAAAAATATTGGTAGATATGCTTACGGACTTTATTCTGTTTTCATTTGGTATCACTTTGTGTTATTGCTTCCCTCGTATGTATATTTGTAAGAAAAGGCGGTGTATGTTGATTTACAAGGACTTAATCATTATCTAGTACGTTTGTATATTCAATGACCTTTCAATGGACGTCATATTCATAGCAATATTCATTTTCAATGCGTCAATCAATGTTGAGAATTTAATCATCAAAGGTTTATAATTAAAATTCCACATAGGCGCAGCATGATTTTGTCTGCTCTAAAGCCTAAAACATTAAAATTCGTATACATTTTTGTTATATCATTATTTTTCTTTATAAGCATTCCCTCACGTTTCCCTGCGCTTACAGTTGGTTTTATTTGCGTATTATTTCCTGTTTGTTGCCTTGATGTTATATTATTGTGATATTTCGCTTCATTAGTTCGTTGTTTTTATTGTTTGATGTGTTCATTAGTTTAAGAAACAATAGCCCAAATATAAAAGAAACGATAACTTCTCAAGGTTTATGACCCCTTCTCTAGCTATGTGAATTACGACATTTTCAAACTGTAATAGTATCAAAACAGCAAAGATAATGAATAGTAGAGATATACCATTTTGTACAAATACCAAGGGAAACGTCCTGCAAAGCTTTATTTTTTATTGTTTCGTTGCATTTAATAGCAAAATGAGATTTTGTTGCAAATAAATCCATGATTTTTGGTAAAAAAATCTACAGCCTTTCCCCTTTTACTCTCATATTTGACAATTCAGTGCTTGATAAATAGATAATTATTGCATGCAGTGCTAGCAATGATTTCCTTAAAGCAAGTTTCAAATTTTCGTAATTCACTTGGCTACAGAATGGGTATTAATCCTTAAGTGAAATGCTAGTGTATTTCTTACTTCGAACATATCAGTGTAAGAATTTCTCTTTCTATGTTCAATCATAAGAACGTCTTATATTATTTCAATGAAAAATGCGGCAAACCAAAAAAATAAATTGCAACTTGATGAAACAAAAGGAAAAATGATTGTGTGACTTAATAAAACATAGTAAGTTATTTATTATTCCATTATGTATTGTGTAATCAATATTTTTACACATTTCCATTTGTTATTGTGTATAAATATTTTCAAAATGATTCTTAAAATTTGTTAAATGGAAAACGAATTCCATGCGCGCAATATTTGTTATTTTTAATATCAACCTCCATCTTGTACGCTCAGAATCAAAGTTTTGGAAATTGAAAATTTGAACTGTTAGAGTACAAAAAAGCTGAGGAATCAGTACGCCTTATTTTAATGGAAAATAAATGACCAATCAAAACAAATTATCAGTCAGAAATAGGTTTTAAAATGTGTGGTACCTTTTGTGTTTCCCTGTTGTAGTAAAGTATTTTACTTGACAACATTTCATATATTTGTTATTTTGATGCTAGTATATCAATAAACTCATAATAAAAACCAGGATTTTTTTTATCAACGCCAGACACGCGTTTCGTCTTCAAAAGACTCATCAGTGACGCTCGACTAAAAAAAATGTTAAAAAACAAAATAACGTACGAAGTTGAGGGCATTGAGTTCCTAAAAATTTTGCAAAATACAGCTAACATATAGCTTAAATATATCAAAATAATGGAATCTGAAGCGACATAGGATATCAAATAAGTCTTTTAATTCGTTTTCAGAACAAACACAAATTACTTAGTTGTTGTTTGGGTTAACGGTCCATCTGACGGGGAACATACTCATCTTGGCCTTATTTTCATGAAGTATTTATAATGCTAGATTCATGTTATCATTGTCACGATGACCTTCCACTTCCTCACCAGTCGAGACAATTCAGCGATTGTCAGTGTAAAATGAATGGGTTTTTAGAGTTCCATTTTGGGTTTTACTTTGCATTTTTAGATATTTATTACCAATGGTACCAGAAAACAAGATACCTAAAATACGATATAACCTTTTTGTACCTTTTAATTACCATAGTAAGTATTGTATGGTGTTTTAAATGTGCACTTGAGGTTCCTAATTAATGATTTAATATCAGTTTTATGTTTTGAGAGTGTTAAATGTGTTAATATGTATATATAGTTTCTGTGACTTTTTAATGCACAGAAAGCGTACGTTACATTTTTAGTTATTAACTATATTATCAGTGCCAAAAATTGCGCAATGTCGTCATGTACTGTTCAAGGCGCAGTCATTTGGTAAATTTTCATACTCATATATAGTTACAATCATGAGTTGATACCGGGACAAGAAATTGTTGTACAAACTGAGGAATCAGTTTCTTTGTCAGATGTAGTTACCATGGAAGACACAACCAACATTACAGAGGAAGATATTTTACAAAAAGCCGTAAAATATGCAGAAATTCAGGGAGAAGAAGACTTTTTTCCTAATTATGACGACTACTCATTAGATGATATTACAGTAATTAATAAACCAAAAGGCAACTCTTGTCAGACAGATGAGGATCTTTCGCAGCGTGTAAGCCTGTTAGAGGAACAGTTAATAAGGGAAAGGGAGACACATAAAATTGAAACTAACAAATTGGGAGATTTCATTCAAAGGTTACAAACCAGACTTGACCAAAAAGAAGAAGAAGTTAAAAACCTTAATTCCATGATTGTAACTATAGATGAGTATGAAAATTTACCAAAATATGGCAAACGTAGTTCTCATGCTTTAGATGGCTTCGAAGAGCTTTGGAACAATCCAGATGATGAAACAGTACGATTACAACAGAATTTCAAAGATACCAACAATAATTCAACTAAAAGACCAATAAATAAAAGTCCTAGCCCAACTAAGAAGAGACTAAAAAGTGTGGTTATACGGCCGAAGTCTAGTGTGGAAGTATGGAAAGAATTTGCACACAAAGTTAATAAATCCTATAAGAAGGACTTGTTACCCAGAAATGGATACCGTTTTTAAATGACTTTAATATTTATAATTACTTATGGCTACACATGATACAACTATGTTCTGATTTTTCTTTGTATTTTTATGAGGACAATTTTTATAAATGATGACAGGGAGGAGTGCACATAAACTGAAAATTTAAATGTTATTTTTTATATATTAAATGTAAGGAAATCAATTTGTTTAACACTCGTAAACAGGCACGTTAGTTTGTGTATGCATGCAATTCTTTAAACGGGCGCATTAGTTCGTTGTTATAAAATAAAATGAACTTTAATATTTCTGGGACGAAATAAATTCTTAGGGAGGGGCAGTGTTTTAAATGTGCACTTGAGGTTATTAATGATTTAATATCAGTTTTATGTTTTGAGAGTGTTAAATGTGTTTTATGTATGTATAGTTTCTGTGACTTTTTAATGCACTGAAAGCGTACGTTACATTTTAAGTTATTAACTATATTATCAGTGCCAAAAATGGCACAATTTCGTCATGTACCGTTCTTGGCGCAGCCATTTGGTAAATATTCTAAGTACGGATCCAAAAATACACAAGCAGCATAAGCTTAAGTTAATCTATGCTTTATCTTAATAGATTTACCTATTTTCTTACGAAGAAAGAATCATTTGGAGTGGAGGACTACCATGTTTTGTCAGCGTTTGACGTTTCATTTCTGTTCCGGCTTAGAATATTTACTTCCGGTAATTTGAAATAAATACCAGTGCAAAGGTCAACTTCCTGCGTCTTTGCTGTGTTTACATGTGGCTTGCAGCAAGGCTCACCCCGGGGGCTCCTAGAGGTAAGAAGCAGCGCATTTAGCTATATGCCTCGCAGTTTATCTTATGAGTAAGGGTTATAGTTTAGAGGTGAGAAGCAGCGCAGATAGCTGTATGCCTTGCATTTATTTACCGAATTTGTCATTGTAGAGTTTAAGATAATCCCGTTTGGCCCGTACGAAAATACAGGAGAAAGACTATTATTTTTGTAGCTCCGCCCCGTATGTAAATTACATATTATTGTTGGAATATTTTACTTGTATGGAAATATATCGGCTGTTCTAGAAGTTTAATAAAAGTATCATTTTTACTATTGATTATTTATTTACGCTACCAATGATGAGAGAGAACAGACAACAGATTTGACGGCCTTATTTATTTATTACCCCGTGTATTTACTAGTTTTATGAGATATTCGTATTTGCTGGCTTTATAACTATATCAAAACATAGCAAGAAGCAGAAATTACGACAGATGGTTACGTCTACTTTCAGAAATATACTGGTGCCTAATATATGATGACCTTAAAACCAAATGCTTATTAGTATACATAAGTTCGTTTTATTTCTTTTATGACACATGCATGTAATGGCAAATAGCATAGACAGAAATACAGTTTGATTATTATATTGACTCTTCCATGGGTTAACCGCAGGAGCTAGTGGGTCTTATGAGGTGTGACTGTCAACGGCCAGACGCGCGTTTCGTCTACATAAGACTCATCGGTGACTCTCAGATCAAAATAGTTATAAAGCCAAACAAGTACAAAGTTGAAGAGCATTGATGACCCAAATTTGATGGCTAAGGTAATCTATTCCTGGGATAATAAATCCTTAGTTTTTTTTGTAAAATTCAAAGTTTAGTAAACAGGAAATTTATCAAAATGACGATATAATTGATATTCATGTCAACACTGAAGTTCTGACTACTGGACTGGTGATACCTCGTTCACCAGCAGTGGCATCGACCATATATAGATATCAAAAGACAAAGCAACACAAACCTCAACAAAACATGGGGTCATCCCAGATGCTCCGGAAGTTTAACAGATCCTGCTCCACATTTGGCAACCGTCGAATTGTTCAGGTAGCAATAAACAGTTAGGAAATAATATTAAAATTTGCCTTCATAAATTTTACCATCCCCTATGATTGCTTTCTTTCAATATTTAGCTTACTGCTTGTGTCATATATGTGCATATGTATCTAATCAGAATCTTTCATAGATTTCATATCCAGTATATAAAATGGTAAAATATAATTTATCTTGGGTGTATCCATGGCATCAATCTACATTTATTTGTTATAAAATATTGCAAAAAGGGGGGGGGCAAAGATGTCACATATTTCCACCAAATTTGGCTAAAAGTAGAATTTCAATCGCTTAAAGTAATACCTTTTCTGAAACTGTGTTCATATATCTTTCAATAAATCCAATGAAAATCATATGTCTTTAGTATCCTTTTATCGTAAAACTGCGTCAGAAACTACGTTTAGAAAAAAGTGTTTGTAAACATTTCATTAATTTTTACCGATGGTTGGTCTAGCTAGGAAAGTACGAAGAGTCAAACAGAAAATATCCCATAAAACATGTAAAATATAATCTTGATGTTCTTATAAACCATCTTTGAAGGCTAAATTAATACACAGCTGTCTAAAAATGAGTTTTATTACACAATAACATTCATATTTGAAAAATCCACTAGGGTCAAAGGCGAAAAACTGTGTATTGCTACCTCATGTTATGACAAACCCGGTAAATGGTCTAATTCAGTATGTCGAATTCGTAAAAAGGGACGATGATTGTAGTGACGACATAAAGAACATATCCGATATCATCTGTGAAACGGTTAATTCATAACGGTCAACCAACTCGTGATGACGTCCATACAATTTACAAAGAGATAATTTCAACTTCACCATTTGGAATAGTTATAAAATAAACTCATCACAGATACCAGGATTAAGAAACAATTCACGCCAGACGACCGTTTCGTCTACAAAAGACTCATCAGTGACGCTCGAATAAAAATGTTTAAAAGTTCAAATAGAGTACGAAGTTGAAGAGCATTGAGGACCAAAAACTCCTAAAAGTTTTGCCAAATACAGCTAAAGTAATATATTTGTGAGGTATTTTTTTCCAAAAATTCAAAGTTTGGTTAACAGTTAATTTATAATTATGAACATATCAATGATATCAGGCTTATAATTTGTTACGCCAGACGCACTTTTCGTCTACATAAGACTCATCAGTGACGCTCACATCAAAATAGTTAGAAAGCCAAAATAAGTACAAATTTGAAGAGCATTGATGACCCAAATTTCCAAAAAAGTTATGCCAATTACGGCTGAGTTAATCTATGCCTGGGTTAAGAAAATCCTTAGTATTTAGATTAATTCATATTTTTGCAAACAGTAAATTTATTAAAAAAAAAAAACGATGTGCTGTCTAATGGGCTGGTGATACCCTCGGGGACGAAACGTACACCCACAGCGACATCGAATTATTGGTGTAAATACAATACCAGGCTTATAATTTGTTACGCCAGACGTGCGTTTAGTCTTCATAAGACTCACCTGTGACGCTCAGATCAAAATAAGTACAAGGTTGAAAAGCATTGAAGACCCAAATTGGTTACACTACTAGTAGTTAAATTAACTAATTAATTTTTGGGCATAATAATACCCTTGGTTCAATATCTTCATTATGAGCAGCAACCGTCAAGGAAATCTTGATAGGAAATACAAGCTCGGGAATATCGTATCAATTAGGAGATATCTACACCGTTTGCAGGCGTGTTGCTACATAGAAATGGAAAATTCAAAATTTGAAAGCTGAAATCTTTCCTTTTGTCGTAAAGTTTTGTTTTCAACTGACCCTCATTGTCAATTTCTAGATGTAAGTTAAGCTATGAGGCAAACTTAACTGTATCTGTTGTATCCTTTATCTCTAGTGTGATAGGATAGATTGGTCCAACATAGTCACCAAATTTTGATTATTTAAGGAGAGAACATTATCTTTATAGCAGAAAGTAAAAGTTAAAAGATATTGCTAGCTTCTTGTCTTTTTTCCTGAATTAAATCAGCCTCCTTATAATAAAGAAACAAGTCGACGAGAAGAGGATTACTATTGGTTCCCATTGGAATGCCGCCAGTCTGTTGAAAAACCCGGCCTCCAAACGAAACAAAAATGTCTTCAATCAAAAAATCAAGCATCTTGATAATGTCAATGTCAGAGAATTGTTTTGTTTGAATAAGAGTAGGATTTATTCCTCTCTAAGACAAGATACTTGTATCTACTTTCGCCATTCTTTTTTATGAAACAATGCAATACCAACTCTTTCCATTTGTCTTTTAGTTGGAATGTGGAATACTTGTTTCAAGTGTAGAAAAGTCAAATGTTTTAATATTATTGCAAGATAAAAGAGTTTTAGTTTGTATGTTCTCTAAAAGATTCGAGGTTTACTGTTGATGACGGTCGTTCTAATCATATAGTGTATCTAGGATAGCGACCGTCATTGACTGTAAAACCTCATATGACAACTAAACGAAACCCTGTCAGAATTAACAAATCATCATCCGGAGTTTCTTGATTAAAATTTACAGTGGTCAGCTTTTTGTTAGCAATTCTTTTTCATCTTTTCAAAGCCACACCTGGTCTCTAGATATCTTTGTTATATCATGTCAGTAATTAAACATAATGAAAATAATACCTGTCCGCTGCTAAATTTTCCTGTCAGTTTTTGTCTTTGTTGACAACAAATGTTCATGTTAGAAAGTGATATCTGGTTTGAGCTGGATTTCTGATTATATACTGCCTAATGGATTTAACATCCAGTATATATTAATACTTAGTTGGCGCTAGCTGCATATGTAAATGAAAGTTCTTTTTTGAAAGCAGTTAAGTCAAAGCGGGTTTTTAATTTACACAAGAAGTATCATCGGAAAAGAATCCATTGTTTCAAGGTATATATAAATTATATTTTAACAGGAAATAACTTATTTACTACATTTCTTAAAGAAACTAATCGGCGAGTTTGTCTTATGATTATTATTTGTTATTAAATTAAACATGCGACAATAAGAAAGTAACAGGACGATATAAGTTATGCACCACCGACACATTTGGTAGAGTTTTTCATACTTGTTTTTTTGTTAATTTTCAGTTTTAGTTTTTCAAATAAAATTGTCGGTAGGTTACTTTTTTTATGTAGATTTTGTCTTAGTTGTCTCTTCATAACAGTATATGTTGTTATTGTTATATAAGTCTAAATCTTTAAATTAAATTCTCAGTTGCACAGATCCGTGTGTGTTCTTTGAGGTTTCTAATACCAAAATGTTGATAGATTTTGTTATTCTTTAAGTCATCATAACATGGGCAAGAAGCACATTCTCCACCAAAACCAAAAATTATTAGGAATTAAACTATTCATCACCTTTCATGTACAAATTGATTCAATACGGTTAGAGACGTCACAAAATTAAAAATATTGTAAAAACACGTAAAACTATTTTGTATCGAAATTCCTGTATCAGAAACATAAAACTTTAAATCATATTTTTTTTCATATATGAAACAGTGTTTTATAATAGTTTACTGATGAGTCTTTTTTAGACAAAACGCGCGTCTGGCGTATATACTAAATTTAGTCCTGGTATCTATGATGAGTTTATTTACTTTTTCACTAGTAACTTTGATTGAGAGTTATCTCATTGACACTCTTACAACATGTTTCTATATCTATTAACAAATATTTTATGAATATGATGAAGACAATTTTGTCTTACAATTCCGTATGATTCCACAGCTCAGTTTAGACGTTGACATTGTCATTGATATAAATAGGTTGACCCAACCGCTTTGAATAATATTGTAGCATATGGTTATTTATGATTTGAATACCTCTTTGTTTGTATATAGGTAGCGAAAACCCAAAAGCAAGGTATTTCAAATCTAGGTCGTCTTGTACAGAATGTAAATTGTGAAAGCTACAAAATTAACAAACTGATTCTATTAATATACCTGATTTTTATATTGACAGGTTTGTATTACGTATGATAGTCTCGATTTTTTTTTCAAAAAACAATCGGCATTTCATGGAAATTAATTGCACTCTTCATCCCGTCTTGATTCTTTATTGAAACGAGGTTGATTTCAAAGAAGAGCCAATTGATAAATAAAAGACTCTAGCATTATTTCTGTACTTCACGGTATGCTATCAAGATGATTTTCTCTCAATAAATTATTCAATTTGGAGAATATATTTATTGTTGTGTGAAAATAATGATATCACAGATATAGTTAACCGGTTCCATATCTTGACTTCCGTTTGGAGAATGAACCAAAAATGTGTACAAAAATGTATCCACGTCACACTTTACAAAGCTTCTCCTTGAAATTTAAGAATCCAATTCCCGCTAATAGTCTCTGCATGTATTTTTCAATTCTAAATCGTGTGATTTGATAAATATCATTGTTATGTTAAGCTATATTTAAGAAAAATGACCATTTGATTTTGTGTTTTCAAAGACTTTAATTAATGCATGAAAAAAAGTTACCAATCAAAAAATATCTTTGATAGAAAAATAAGATGTTGTAAGATCGCCAACAAGGCCACCTGATGCTATATTATGTAAATGTTATCCACTTTATGTCACCGTACGTCCTTCGAGAATTTGAAAATTCTTATAGTTAACTATAAACTCATCAAAATTTATAATGTGTTTTTTTTTTTTTTTTTTTTTTTTAAATATACCGCTTTTGGTGGACAATAAGTCCCCGATGAAGCATCAGCGCAGTTGTAGTGCTTCGGTTCAGACATTATTAATAGCAAACCTTCTAAATTTTTCCATTAATAAATTTTTGAAATAATAAAGAAATTAAAATTTCAACTTCATCAGACAAAGGTTAACTCGAAGAACGAAGTGGCTATTTTTAGGTCTTTTTGGACATACAGCTTTTCAACTGTTTCAGTTTTTATAAATCCTTTGCTTTCAAGTAGTCGGCTTTGGATGTTTTCTTGATGGAGATAAATCCAAAATATCACTTCGCCATGAGATTTATAACGTGGTGCTTTTAATTTTTACAGCACTGAGTCTTTATATCTGTTGTTGGACTATCAGTACTAGAGGGTATAATCAGATCAGTAGTCGGTCCTTCGTTACAGATATGATTTATAAAAAAAAACTTTCTCACATTAATCGTAAATAAATTTTTAAATTATAATTTATTTTGATATTTCTTAGAAAAAGTGATAATATAAATTAATAATTTAATTTTGGATGTAACGCGTCTTCTGATTGGCTGACGTTTTTTTGTTATGAGCCCATAGACATAATTCAGTCATGTGACTGTGACGTCATCAACGTTTTTTCATGGTTTTCTACGGTTTAAAATGGAATTTAGAATTAAATTATCAGAAATGACTGTAATATTTTTTCTGTCTATTCGAAATAACATTTTAAAAAAAATGTCGTGCACACTGTTAAATAACCCGCTACGAGCGTTATTCGGTGTGCACCAAATTTTCTATGTTATTTCTTCATAGACAGAAAAAATATTAGTCATTCCTTAATAAAATCTATTTAAAAACTCAATAGAAACTTTATTAATTAAAATACTTTTCTGAAACTTACAAACTTAACCACTGGTTTTTAATTTTTAATTTTTCGTTTTTTGATCATCCATATGGTATACTTTACTCAACAGATTGACTAAGAAAGGGTAAAAAAAACCAAAGCGTAAGTATTTGTAAAACATGGCTTCAGTCTATGGTCATCATTATTCACAAAACGTTTCCTCAGCGGTTACGATGTCCTTTATCAGTATTATTTTTGAAACAGGAAGACATTACAGTACACAGACTCTTGGTGTTATTTGACTTTGACAATGTCATTTACACTGTCCAAAAATAAGACAGTGAAATTTTGTACAATAGAAAAGCTGTCGAAACCGTATTAACATCTGCTTGTATCCGTTTGTAGTATCTTTTGACAAATTCTAAACTTAAAAAAGATTGTACAAATTGCGATATTTATATTCATATTGTTCCGAAAGTCCTTCAAGGAGCAAGTTTTAAACAGTAAATTTTGAAATATTCCAAACAATTTTCGTGATCAAAATTACGTACGGCTGATAAAAATTTAGTACTTTTTGGTTTATACGCTATTTATTTTTAAACAAGTTTCGGATTTTCAAATATTTTGACCTAGAGCATCAACGAAATGTCATTTATTGTGTATATGGTGCAGATAACTTGGGGTACCGTTAATCTTATGATTGTTTTGTAAAATACTGTAAATTGTTATACAATTAACTGTAAATCAGATTTCATGTATCAAATTATTATTTTGCTCAAATTTTCATAAAATTGCATTTCGCTTTTCAACTTTGGTATGTCAATAGAATATAGATTGGAAACGGGGAATGCATCGAAGAGACAACAGCCCGACCATTGAGCAGAAAACAACCCTAGGCTGCGAATGGGTCTTTAACGCAGCGAATAAAATTCAACATCCAGATGAAGTTTTTACGCTGATCCATGCAATAATGTATACGCGTTCACCTTAATAGTCCTCACACTAAACTACAAAATACACAAATGAACCAAAATTTAAAAAAAAAACACAAAACTAGCAAGTGCTACATTTTAAATTGTTACATTTTAATGTTGTGTTTCAGTCGTGTCGTAGTTCTCCTCTTATATTTGATGTCTTTCCCTCCGTTTTAGTTTGAAATCCGGATTTGTTTGTTTTTTTCTCTATCGATTTATGAATTTCGAACAGCGGTTTACTACTGTTGTCTTTGTTTATCTAGCGGTTCTTGACTTGAGACCTGCGCAAAACTACGGTGGGGTTAAACGTGTTTCGTCCCCGAGGTTATCACCAGCTAAGTAGTCAGCACTTTGGTGTTGACATGAATATCAACTATATGGTAATTTTGATGAATTTACTGTTTGCAAAAGAAGTATTCAAAATACTAAGGATTATTCTTTATCCCAGGCATAGGTTGCCTTCGCTGTATTTGGCGCAACTTTTTTGGAGTTTTATGAAGACGAAACGCGCGTCTATCGTATCAAATTATAAGTCTGATACCTTTGATAACTTTTTGTGAAATCGCACCCCTCGGCGTATATCTATAGCTAAAATGTAATCTACAAACATTACTCACAGTTTAAAGAAACCCGAATCCGTTTAGGAAACAGAAGAAACAAAGCAAAATGACAACGATCAACATAAGTTAAGAAAGAACTGTAAGCAGTTACTAACACGCCTGCTCCAGGGCTCAATAAAACTATTGGAAAGATTATGTCTAAATCATATGAACATGTTCGACCCATAACGTTTGACATCTTCTTGTAAAGACCAATTTGCAAAACAAAGTAAAACAAATCTGTTATAAAAAACAACAGCCGGGTATAGAAAGATAAATCGTTTACAGATTTTCATCCCATTGATATTGTAAAATAAACGCTTCTCTTCACAATATGAAGCATTTTTTATTAATTCGATAGCTGTGCTAACTCGATAGAAGCTTCTCATAGTGCCTCGCAGCTGATATTGAACATTATCAACAAGCCGAAAACCTTGTTATCGGCACATACCCGTTCCTTTGTTATTTAACTTGTATATCTTATTAATTATACTTATTTGGCAAAGAATTTATTTTTAGAAAGGGTAAAAAGTTCAACTTTTCCATCTTCCTTTTTATTTATTTTTTTAAATCAAGTGTCTTTCATACTTTTACATGCTTTTTGATTTGATTTTAACTATTTTTTACAGATCATGGATTCATTAGTAGAGAATGTGTCAAGATCAGAAGGTGTTACCACCAATTTTTCGTACACACCAAACTTAAAATTCGAAGACACAACAATATTGTCGAATACCTCAACAGCATTCAATAGCATTCTTGACTACGTTAATATGGTTTCCATACCGATATGCTTGGTAACTGGTGTTCTTGGCAATACGATAACAATTATTGTGATGAACACGAAAACATTTTCCCATTTTGCTTCGAAATACTTCTTAATCGGATTGGCGATTGCAGATACGAGTGTGCTCTTGACTCAGCCGTTTAAAAATATGTTTGTAATTAGATATTTTGGCGTTGACTTGCGTGCGCTTTCGACAATTGGCTGCAAATTTTATTTTTGCGTTCATAGAGCTGGAAAGATGGTGTCATCGTGGTTTGTAGTTTATATGGCACTAGAGCGATTAGCAGCAGTTAGATTTCCCCTCAAGGTGAAGATCTGGTTTTCAAAACGAAATATACTAATCGGAGTCGGACTGATGATGCTTCTAATCACTGGATTCACAGCTGGTTACTCGTATTGTACTGAAATAGATCAAAATAATATCTGTAATCCGGATCTATATGACAGGAATGATCCTAGCGCTGTCATGTTGTATAGACTAATGCTCAATACTGGTGTTACGCTTTATTTCATTGGACCCTTAGTGATTCTTCTAATCGCCACACCAACCATCATAATTAGTCTGATCAAGCATGAACACGACAAAGCAAAGCTGTCACAGTTTAATGCGAAGAACGCATTAGCCAGACCAACAGCCATGTTATTGTCCGTAATGTTTGCGTACATAATTTTCGTCACACCAATAGGTGTCGTGCGCATTATTGTCAATTACCATGGAGTCAACCTGTTTGCTGTTAAAATGACATGGTTTACAACTTTCAGGGATATAAGCCATTTTCTTGAATTGATTAACTATTCCATCAACTTCTTTCTATACGCTTGCACATCAAGACAATTCCGTCGGGGTTTAACTATTCTTTTTTGCTCAAAAAATATCACCAATCGTCGATCAGACATCAGATCTCCTAGTTCTAATTCTAAAACTGGGGCCTGGTTTTCAAAAACATCTTATGACTAAGACATGCCTATAATGGTTATATGACATATCATAGTCGTAAGATATGTTTATGAAAGTGTCACAAGTTACAATATTTAATAACTTTGTCGTAAACTTAAGACCACTGGCGACATGTTTTATGATAGTCTTATGACTGCCATAAAAGTTACGGCATACATGTTCTGCATTTATATTTGCACATGCAGCTTCATATGCATCTTTTTGTTGTTGTGTTGCCTAGTCTGCCAAATAGGCATTATTATTCCTCACCACTTCGTCAGTTGAAATCTGAATGTCATGCGACGTAAAAGTCGGACTCCTTTTCTACTCATGATTGCGTCTAATAAATATCTATTTTTTTTATCCTTATATATAAAAAAAAAAGAAGAAGACGTGGTGTCATTGCAAATGAGACAACTCTCCACAAGTGACTAAAATGACACAGATATTAACAAATAATTTCAAACAAATTATTAACACAAATTTAAATTTCTTTTGATATATTATTTCATGTTCAGTATAATGCAACAATAAAATATTCCTAAATAGTAGGAATTGTAATAATCATTTTTTAAATATTTTCTTAGGTTTACCGTTGTGTTTATCATTTTCAATCATCATTCAAAAAGAAATAAAATATGTTCACTTATGACAGTCATAGGAGTAGCATAGGTAAAAATAAGGACACCTTTGAGGTTGCACGGTAGTATTTCCTGGCCCATAGGGATAAAGAAAGTTTTTTTTTAATTTTTCCACTTTCTAACACTGACCAAAATTCTACATACTCAGTTGAATGACGCACATTAATTATTATATCCATAAAGTTATTTTAATATGTATGATGACCGTTTATATTTTTCATTTGCTATTTTTGGAAACCTATGTCTTTGATGGCTTTTGTGTCTTTTTTTTATCATGCAATGAAAACAAAACTTTAAAAAAATCTCAAAAAATCATTTTCATCTTTATGTAAAACCACTTCATATTTTTCTACACCTGATTCATCCCTCAGCTTTGGAAAGTATGTTCAGTAGATACTGTATTTTGTTTGAAAAATCACATTGTTCATATACATTGACTTCAGTAGTGTATACAAAAGAGCAACCTAATTTCCGGAATGTAAATACTACCGTGCTACCGTGATTTACAGTATATGACATCGGTGTTCCTGTTGTTCAGTTGTTTTAATCTTAAAGTTGATGTTTTACCTAGGTTTTAATTTGTTACTGGGATTTGTTTATGCTTAATCGAATCGACTGTTGTACAGCAGCATGCTACTGTTGATTTTATTTATACATCATATGATAGTCATATAATTTGTATTATGATATACATTGTATCTTATGACATATCTTACTAGGCTACTTTCGAAAACTAGGCCCCTGGTCTAAAGATAACTATTTGTTTACATTAACTTATGTATTTGTGCAATGTTGTGGGTTTTTTTTTCTTTTCTTCATGTACACACTTTCATTCTATTGCTTCTGACTTTTGTTTGTAAAAAAACATCGTTTCGTAGATTTTTGCAATTGAGTATTAAACAAGGAAAATTATGTACTTTGTTGAATATTAATTAATGCTATATACGAATACATTGGTTGAAAAAAAATCCTTTAAAAGAAATATTTACTGATAAGCAGACATGTAACATATTTGACACTACTGTTGCCTCTATTCAGCCCCGAATAACACAGAACCTATTGTGTTAATATAGATTTAAAAACCTCATCATCTACTTTACTTTTTCTAATTCGAGCGTCATTGATGTGTATTTTATAATGAAAACGCGCGTCTGGGGTATAAGTTGGTATTCCTGAAATGATTATTTAGTAAGTCTCCCAAATATCTGTCGTAGGCGAAATAGCATCATAAGGCCGCTGCTTCCTTGCAAACGGTTGTAATCTTCTGGAGCACATGAAAAGAAAAGCATATCAAAGTGGACATGTTTGGGCTCGTCCGGATTTATGCATTCGACTGGTTCCAAGTCAACAACACAGGAGTCGGGTTAAAGAAAGAAAAAACAATGACAATTGAAAACCAAAATGGACTTCCTTGATGGCCGCGCACCCTGATCCTCGTTTCATGATTTTTTTAAATGCTGATGCAAGAAATTCAGCTGTGTTGGTAACTGTAACTGCTACCGTTCTGGCCTTCATGTTTGTGTATTGGTAACTGTCAGACAATTATAAGATACATGTAAGCAATCTGTCTTTCTCAACAAACTTTATATACATTTGAACTTGACAAAGTCCGTAATATCAGTTGATAGAATGATCAAATTGACATTTTCCACGTTTTGCCGGGTTTTTTTTTTATGGCCAGCAGCTGAATTTTTTTAATTATCATTTAGTCCACCAATATACCAAATTTCACGCTTGTATCACTCTTCTTCTTCTTCTTCTAAGGTGTATTTATGGGGGCATAAAGAAGGGAGGGGTTTACCATAGAACCCTATGGGATTTTATCTTTAGATTTTCAAATGATTATAACTTGATAAGTTGAAGTTCACTTGAAGTGATAGACACACCCGTCTTCAGAAATGATCACAGGACAATAAAACAAATAAAATGAAATAAAAGTGAAATCCATAGGGTTCACCCACCCCCTCTAATGTGAGAATGTGCTATCATCTTGTAAACGGTAGAGAGATCCCCACCCCTAAATCATACATATTCTTGTATAGGACAATAAAACAAATCAAATGAAAAAAAAGGGATTTCCTTGTGGGGTCACCCCCAAACCCCTCTTGTTTGAAAACTTGAAAACGGTAAATATCCCCACCCCTAAACCATATATATGCTTGTATGGAACAATAAAACACATTAAATGAAATATAGGGAGAGTACATGGGGGTCACCCCTCCCCTCATGTTTGAAAAACTTTTTAAATGGTTGAGATCCCCACCCCTAAACCATATATATTCTTGTATGCGACAATAAAACAAATCAAATGAGATTAAAAAAAAAGGGAGGTCCCTGGGGGTCACCCCACTCCCTCATGTATGATTAAATGTAAACGGTCAAGATCCCCACCCCTAAACCATATGTATTCTTGAATGGGACAACAAAACAAATCAAATGAAATATAGGTGAAGTCCATGGGGGTCACCCCCACCCCTTAAGTTTAACAAATTGTAAACGGGCAAGATCCTAAACCATAGATATATACTTGTATGGGACAATAAAACAAATGAAACGCATAAGGGACCATGGGAATGGCGAAATATGGGAGCTTTGTTTGGGAGACTTCGTAACAACATCCTGTTACAATTACTTCTTGTTGTAATTGCTTTTACGGCTATGACCTGACCGCTGTGCGATAAATTCCTGAACAGACACAGAAACAAAACAAATCAATCGAAACATTAAGAGAAGACACCATTAACCGAGGAATAAAATGCAGCGTTTGAAACAAATATTACCAAAACTACTAGTATACGCTATACAGGTATGTACAAATAATTTAAAATTGGATTTCATTCTCATTTTTATTTATGCAATCTGTTTGTACACTTTTACTTTCCCTTTCAAAGATCTAAAAGATATAACCAGTTTCCATTTTTCATATGGGCTTTAAGCAGAATAAGTATAACAAGTGACAAAAAGTTAAGATCTTCGATATCAAAATCAGATAAATAAAGATCATCATTCACACTTTTTTATACAACAAATATATTACCTTACTGGTATCGAAGTTATGATACGAAACGAACCTGTCCTTAGCTAAAAACGAATTCCAGCAGTCCAGGTTTTAAAATTATACACAATTTCGTGTCTTCATTTTCATGATGCGAATAATATCTAACCAAAGACCCGTGCAAACAACAGTTATAATAGTGTTCCCGTAATCTTAAATAGTTTTTGATGTGATGTCAAAAATACTCCGACTGAGAGATTTTATTTGGGTTTTATTGTAAATTGATTTATGACTTTTTAACAAGGCATGATTACACCACTATTTTCCAAAAGTTATACAACCGATAATTCGAGCTCGGTCAGAAAGAACATATTTCCTTCATTTGAGAGTCGTTTTGCAGTCATATGTTTCTGTTTGCCTCGGCTAGTCTTATAATTTTTTCTTGTATACATTTTGTTCAAGACATAGATGTGCAGAAACACTGTATTCATCTGCAGTCAGTTTGTATTTTACGTAGCAATAAAATTCAATTTTAATAACATATCTCTAGTTAATTGGTAAGAATAAAAAGATATATTCGTATTGCTAAGTTTTATTGCGCGCTAATTATGGAAAAGCAAAAGCAAATAATTACTTCTCTCAAAGCAGATTTACTTCAGTAATTGAACTGAAAAATGTGTATACATGCACTTAATCTATATTCTTATTACGACTTGATTTTTCATTTAAAATTTGTATTCATATCCATTTCGGGTTTTCAAATATTTGTTTAGTTTAAATAACATCAAATTTGTTTTCTTATTGATAAATTATTCGCATCAAACTATTCAATTTCTGTTAATGACAAACTAAGCATCAGTTTCTTGTACCAATCTATGTACCAATCAAATAATAGCCATTTAAATCAGTATACATGTATAAGTACTTGAAAAATTAATATTCATCTTAGAAATATTTTGTAAAGAATATAAATCAAATGCTCTACAGTTTTAGGAAAGCCGCTTATCACTTTTATCATATAAGTTCTAAACTTAAAGTAATATTTCCTTGTTACCTTCAAATACTGTAAATAAGTTTGTCCCTGAAATTGATTTTTTTTTAACTATTGGTTTGTAAACATATATGGCGAAAAAATTAACCAAATATAAAGATATGTTGCTTATGACAAAGTTGTTTGGGATCGAAATGTAACTGTTATATTCTGTGCTTGATCCTGGATCTTTTCCAAATCAGTCTCTTGTCCGTCACTCAAAATGACACTTTTAATTTTCCTTGGAAAATATTTATCTAAATACAAATTCATTTTCTCCTGACCAACTTATAATTTTCTTTGTTCGACTTTTTTCCGAATGTCTGTCAACAAAGCGTAAATACTTTTCCGCTCATCGATTTCGGCATCTTCAAAATATCTAACGGCTTCTTTTGGATCAGTAAGATACCCTCTGTTTCCGTTCACTACTTTTTCAAGCATTCCAGGTTTTTCACGATAGGTATGAGAAATCTTTGGCCTCAAATCAACGCGATATCGAACTCAACGCTTTCTGTGCCTTGAAGATGGTCTGTTTTGGTTTTTAGTTGCAGCATTGTAGGTATACATGTTGCAGGTCTTTGCTTTTTAATAAGGGGTCTCCGCACTGTCAATTGTTTTCTTAGAAGATCTTCTAAAGAGTCAGTTGATTCGTTAACATTGTTATGTTTTGTATCATATATCTTTCGTTCATTTGCAAGCCGTTTTGCTGTTAGTTTTCTTTGTTTATCTCGGTAAACTTTTAATTTCTTCTTGAATACATTCTGCTCACGACATAAATCAGCAGCATCATGTCTTTATCGCCTTCTATTCGGCGCATGGTAAATTTGAGAACAGTTTCGTCGACGTAGTTCTGACAAAGAACATTTTTATTATTTCCAACGTCAAGTAACCGTTTTAAACTAAATACACTTTCTTCTCTTTCAACACATATATCTGACAATAACTGCAACGAAAAGAGTAATTAAAAATCTAATTTACTCAAATAAGAAAAATTTGGAAACATATTTATACGTTCCTTTTGTGATCTATAAAACATTTTTTATATATATAAAATGGAATCTTTCATGATGCGCAGATTAAAAAATCTCTAAGATTAAGCAAACATTTTATGAAGCCCACGTGGTCGTGTGGTCTAGTGCACCGGTTACAGTGCAGGCGATTTGATGTCACGATATCTAAGTAGCATGGGTTCGAATCCCGGCGAGGGAAGAACCAAAAATTTGCGACAGCAAATTTACAGATCTAACATTATTTGGTTGATGTTTAGACGAGTTGTATATATATATATAAATAAAACGTCTGAATAATAGCCAACGATTTTTCCAACGAGGGAGCTGGATCGTTAGAAGTAACGATACATGTATACAATAAATAAATTATATAAACGCCTAAAAAGTGTACACAACAACACCAATAACAAAAAAAGGAACTATAAATGTAATTATTCATAAATATTTCGGATAACAGATATCCTTCATCGGTATATATGATTGTGATGTGAATGAATCATTTATCAGTCTACTTAGATTAAACAATAACAATCTTGAAATTTATACAATAAAAAAGTCAAAATGAACATCAGGTTAGACGCTTGCACAACTCTAAAAGTTTGTTAAACACGACATAGGTTATATGACTTATTTCAATTATTTAAAGCATATATTTGAACTCTCTGTTGTAATTAGTCATATAACCTTATGTCGTGTTAACAAATTTTTAAAATTGTGCAAGCGTATTACCTGATGTTTGGTTTGACTATTAATGATGCCTTTAAATAAAGGGTGTTTAATAAACATTCATAACTCATAATTTTAAAACAAATCTGACAACGCTATGGCTAAAAAATAAAACGACGTAGAGGACTAGCACATTCACAAAACACTACATCGAAAACTTAAGATTGAGCAACACGTTACTCTCCAAAAACTGGGAATGGAAAAAGGGGCTACAGACGGAAATGCAGTTCCTGCTCCACCTATGACAATCGTTGTGTTGCTCACGGAAGTAAAGCTCATTCGGATCGGTGATGCAAAGATGTACCACCATTGAGGATAAATGGACGATATTGTGGTTACACAACTTTAACCTGTACCTGTTGTCTTCTGTGACAAATAGATATTTCATATCAGCAAACCAACTCGTGATAATGTCCGTTGAACTCTCCGTTTCATTTATATAACAATGTTTCTTTCATTTAAACAATTTTGAACAATAAATCCGAATTGGCATGATTCTTACCGGTAAATGGAAATAAATAAAACTGTCGCCACAGCAGGAGAATTGCTCTGTTTCTAAATAAGGATAAACATTGAGATACTGTCGAAAAATCTTTCTAAAGTTGACTCTTTGATGAATAGTACACATCGGTGTATTTGTTGTCATCTTTAACAGTAAAAAATAGGAATGATGCGATCAGATCCACCATAAAAAAAAACAACAACGTTAAAGCACTAAAAAGAGAGAGGCGAAAGTTACTAAAGGGACATTCAAATTAATCCTCTATCAATGAAATCATGATAGGAATACAAATATCGTTTCATTTGAGAGATATAAACTCTATGTACAGGCGTTGCTAGAATGCTGCTACGTAGAAATAAAAAGTTCACAATAAGAAACTGAAATTATCTCTTCTGTCGCAACAGATACGAGGCATACGGAGGACTTCAAAAAGTATTTTCATGTTGGTATCATATGGATATAACTTAAAGAGTCGATTGATACCAAGGGAACATTCATAAGTCATAATTTGAAAATAATCTGACAACGCTATGGCTTAAAACGAAAACGACGTAAAGACTAACAAATCCATAAAACACTGCATTGAAAACTGAAGATTAAGCAACGCATATCTCTTTAGAAACTGGAAGTGAAATATGGTGCACTGGAATTGTATGCAGTTCCTGCTCTACCTATGACTACCGTTTTGTTGTAAATGGAAGCAACGTCTCATTAGGTGATACGTATAGATTATCAGGGTTTCTACACATTGATATCATAAAATATCAGTTGGGAGCCACAATGTGAACTTTTTTTGCGAGTGAGTGCAGAGAACGAGCTAAACAGCTTCACATTGTGTCGAGCGGCTGATATTTTATGATATATATACGAAGAACATCCGATTATCTGTTTATCGTTCTATTACTTGTCTTTTTCCCCTCCCCAAGACAGTTTTATACTTCTCGAAAGCAAGCTTGAAAACGTCTCCTCACACATTGTGACGTCGCTGATAACTTCTCATCAGACATTGTGACTTCGCTGATAACTTCTCAGACATTGTGCCGTCGCTGTTAATGTCTGTTCTAGTCTCAAAGTCGTGGTATGAGAATCACAGAGCGACTGTGCAGGGTGATATTAGACGTGGGGACGATAGTATGACAATCGAGGAAAAAAGGATAAGAATATGGTTACACAACATAAACATGTACCTGTGGTCTTCTGTTACAAATAGATATTCCATATTAGCAAACCAACTCATGATTATGATCTTTGAACTCGCCATTATATTTAAATAACATTTATATAACCATGCTGTGGTCTATTTGAAAAATTATGAATGAATTGTAAAATCCTTTGATATTCTATATAAGATATCAAAAATATTATTTGCAATATGCCACCCACACCATATTTAATTAGCACAATATAATATTACAGAGTGCTCTGTGGTTGCAATATGAAACTCTTGTCTTTCATTTAAACAATTTTGAACAATAAATACGAATTGGCATGATTCTTAAATGGAAATAAATAAAACTGTTGCGACAGCAGGACAATTGCTCTGTCTCTAAATAAGGATAAACATTGTGATATTGATGAAAGGTCTTTCTAAAGAATAATATTCATCGCTGTATTTGTTTTCATCTTTAAGGACATACGATACAGTTACAGGGGAGGTTATGACGTTGCTAACGTAAAATGTTATTTTCGCGACGTCAAACTATGACATATTATGAAAAAGTGCATTTTTCGACTGATTTTTATCATTCAAACTGCTTGAACTTGATAACAAGTTTATGACATTGGATTACGTATGAAGATTATTTGTACCAATTTTCAAGAAAGTGTCAATAATGCAATTTCTTTTAAATTTGATAAATATACAGCAAAAAAATACGTTTTTGTTTTCATTCATGAATATTTGATAAATATGAGTTATTTGTAAAAATATAATGCATCAATTTTAAGGACATTTTTATAAAAAGAAATTACAAATAATTTAACAAAAAACAAGGACTGCTGGAATAAAAACAGTAAGAGCGACAAATCAAATATATAATTGAAGAGCTTTTAAAACCAAAAATTTCGAAATGCAATATTTTAAATCAGTGGTTCCAATAATTCAGCATCCTGTTTATAATGAATTCATTGGATTTGAACACACCAATATTTTTTTATGTCAACACAAAAAGGACTTACTATTTGACTTCTAATACCCTTGATAACTAAACGTCCACCATCAGTGGTATTGACCAAGTGGTTGGACATACTAATCAAAGATACTGTGTTTATGATTTGATTTTGTCTACACAAGACTCGTCAATAGCGAGCAATTTAAAACAGTTGAAAGACCAATCAAATATGAAGTTGTTAAGCTCTATAATACAAATATTTGTTTCAAAACCGGTTAATACAACCTATGTATTGGATTATAACATCGTAGTATTTTCGATTATGTCTACTGTGCTAGTGATACTCTCGGGAACAAAACGTCCAACAGCTATAGAATCGACCTAGTGGTTGGTAAAACTCATCAGCAATACGAGGTTATAATTTTGTACACAAAATTCATTAGCTATGCTAGAATTGAAATAGTTGGAAGGTGAAATCAAATAAGGATATGAATCCCTATTAAAATCGTACGTTCCGAAAGATATCCCAAATATGACTCACGTTATATATACTCAGGGTGGAAAACCACTAGCATTTCAAATAATGCAACATCTTGTATACAGTAAATTTACAGAAAATGAACAAATCAATGATTCTTCATGTCAACCAAGAAGTCAGTACTTGGGTAATACGGATATCTGTTTTTTTAAAGTGTTGTATAGAATTATATTAATCGTTTATTTTTTTAAAAGGGACTACGTCCTACAAAGCTCTGATTATTTTTCCGGTATTTGGCTTTAATTCTGGTCTTATTCGGTTTTATCGGCCCTTGATTATTTGTCCGCTATTTGGCTATAATTCTGGTCTGATTCGGTTTTATCAGCTCTTGATTATTTGTCCGGTATTTGGCTATAATGCTGGTCTTATTCGGTTTTATCAGCTCTTCTATATAAAGTATAAAGTTTTTGGTTCCAAATACTTTGTGCATCTGGTACGGTAAAATTGGCTATGTTAATGAAATTGTGTAGATTAATAATATCTGCTTTCCATGTTTCTCGCTATAAACCTTACTAATACTTAAAAGCATTGCCCAAAATATAAAGAATTACTAATAGTAAACAAATATAATATAATTCATTTGACAATACATCTTGCAATCATAATTGATGACTCATTTATCAGGACTTTGATTTAAACTACTCGTACTATATCATTTTTCAAGATTTGAATCAATACTATTATTATATTTCCCTTTTTAACTAGAAAAGGTTGATGAAATATCATATTGTCATGCTGTGGGCCTTTTAAAGCTTAATATACCAATGAGTTTGCTCTTTTTTTGAGAAAACCTTATAGTGCCCTGTATTTCTTCATATCCTCTTTCTTTGTTTTCTTTTGTCTGTTTAACTTGATTGATACCAAATGATGATTTAATACATCCCCTCAACAAACAAAAATCTCTTAATAGATATAAGAAGATGTGGTTTAGTGACAATGAGACAATTCTTCATCCAGGTCACGATTTGTAAAATACAGATCTGAGAGTACTCTCAGTTACTGGCAGCTAGGTCAAAACCAGTAACAAATAACCCAAAAAAAATCATGCATTCAAGACTACAATTACTTAGTTCGCATGATCCAACATCAAATGAATTTAGAATAACGATGTCACTAACATTCAGAGAAACACATGACATTGTGCAAAGCTAATTGAGATCATATAGCCATGAATGTGGATATGTATAAAAAAAAATGATGATTAGTTTGATTTTGATTCACTGATAACAAAGGAAAACAATATTCAAATTACAGTGTTGAATTGGTAACCTTTGAGAAGATAGGAATTGTATCTAAATTTCTGGGCGCGGTAAATATCATTTCCGTAAAAAATAGGATGTGCTATCCCGTTTGAGATTGCACGTACTATTTTAATTCCGGAATTTAGGTTGCTCATTTGTGTACCCTTCTGTCAATGTATCTGAACCGTACGATTGGACAAAAGGTGCAGTATCTACGGAACATATTTCCCGAACTGAGGATGAATCAGGTGAAGTAAAGTATGAAATAATTTTACATTGAGATAAAATGAATTTTTGAGATTTAAAAAAAGGTATTCACTACTGCTTGATAAAATAAAAATAAAATAAATAAAATCACTAGTGACCTATAGTTTATAAAGACAGCAAAAAGTAAACGGTCATGACACATATTCAAATTTCTTTCTGAATATTAATATATTTATTAATAGTATCAGAAGCACATGTCTGTGTTTGTTTATGTTCAACACGTGTTGATGAGCATATGGTTGCATACCTGGTTTGTTATTGTATGATTTGATTGGCTATTGTATGTCGCAATGCAGGTATCCTACCCGTTTGTACGAGGGTATGATCGTGATTCTCGTGCAGAATCTCATTATAAATAATAGATATTTTTATAAATAGTTATTCGACGTTCTGCCTTTCAGAGTAGTATACCTCCGTTTCGTTATACATATTATGACCGAAAACCACTCAGACGACGATGATACTTTGCTTTTGCACGAGCCACCAGTACGTTCAAGTGCCCAGTCTAGTTCTGTACCACAGATAAGTGATCAAACTTTCGAACTTTTTACTTCTTATTTTGATAGTAAGATTTCTTCCCTGAAGAACGAGTTAGTCTCCGGGAACGACTCCCTAGCTAAGAAGATCAAGAAGGAAGTGTCCGTTAAGCTTAAGTGTGAGGGGAATCAGATTCAATATTCCTTCAACTCAGATATTGTTTCCGAATTGAAGAAACTTCAGAAACGTACATCCGCGGAAGATTCCTTAAGCACCAGTTTGATATCGGGCCTTATTCTAAAAATCAACAAGATGAATAAATTGATTCGGATTGCCGATAAGTCGCCAGCAGGCTGGTCCACAGTCCGAGAATACGAAAGTGATGACCGGGCATCAGACTCAGAAGATGAAAAACGTTTCCGGCAAGCAGAAAGAAGGGCCTTCAAGACAATCAAAGAAAAGAAAACCCGTGGAAAACCGTACTCAAAGCCGTCCACCACCGGTTCTAGACCTGACAACTCTACTGATACTAGTAACAGTTATTATCAGCCTTACAACGCTACCCAGCAGCCCTTTCCGAGGTTCCGTCGACGCAAGGCGACCCCATACGACACCTGTTACAAGTGTCATCACACTGGCCACTTCAAGAGGAACTGCCCAAAAGCTACAAACAAACCAACCGTTGGAACCTTGTCAAAGTAAAAAGATACAAGATGAGTATATTACTTTTGTTGACAATTTAATGTTATTTGGTCATACTAATGTTCTCTTTCAACATGTTAAATAATCTGATAATATAGATTTTTCAAAAATCGCTAAAGGAGTAAAATCAAGCTTATTTAAACATATAGAGTTCTGGAAACACATTGGGGCCAACAAATTTGTGTTGGACACCATTGAAAAGGGTTACATAAATCCATTTATGAAACAACCCCCTCCAATGAAATTTCGGAATAATAAATCTACCTTAGAAAATAGTTTGTTTGTAAATAAAGCGATAACCGAGCTAATTAGCAATGGCTGTATTCTAGAAGTACCATTTCAACCATTCGTGGTTAATCCTCTCAGTGTTGCTACACAAAAGACTGGTAAAAGCGTTTGATTTTAGATTTAAGTGAATTGAATTTCTATGTTTTGAAAAACAAGGTAAAATTTGAAGATTTGAAAATTGCAATGGAATTCTTCCAAAAAGATCATTTTCTAATTAAGTTTGATTAAAAATCAGGATATTTTCATTTGGACATCTGTAAAGAACAACAAACACATTTAGGTTTTTCCTGGAATACCAAGTTCTACTGCTTTTCGATACTAGCTTTTGGTTTAAGTAGCGCCCCCTATATATTCACTAAATGTATGAGACCAATGGTAAAGTATTGGCGAGAACATGGTGTTAATATTGTTCTTTATCTGGATGATGAATTAGGCATGGATGATGGTTATCAAAATTGTAAAGATACTTCTGAATTTGTAAAGTCATCACTTAAACTGGCTGGATTTATTGTCAATGAAGAAAAATCAATTTTTGAACCAGTTCAGTGTTTAGAATGGTTAGGTTTGATTTGGGATTCAAAAGAGTTTACTTTAAAGGTGCCAGAGCGCAGAATTAATGACACTAAAGATTCTCTTGATATTATACTAAAATCATTTTCAAATTTGAACGCACGTATGCTTGTTCAATTTGCCGGAAAAATTATATCAATGTCACCAGTTATGGGTAACTTCACAAGTTAAGTGACGAGGCATATATATTTCGCGATAGAAAACAGAAAAACGTGGGATTCAAAACTATATTTAGTATATGAAAAATGTGTATTAGCTGAATTGAAATTTTGGCCGGAAAATTTGTTGGCGCTTAATGAGAAGCGTTTATTGAATGATTCTTTATCTAGAACTATGGTATATTCAGATGCAAGTAAAATAGCTTTAGGTGCATATACTGTTGAATCGAATGAAAAGATTTTTCATTGTATGTTGAATGAAAATGAGAAAAAATTGAGTTCCACTTGGCGTGAACTCAGGGCTATTCAGTTATCGTTGAATTCGTTTGAACCCGATCTGAAATGTAAAATAGTTAAATGGCATACAGACAACCAAAATTGTGTAAATATAATCAATAAAGGCAGCACAAAGTTACATTTACAACATTTAGCTAATGATATTTTTAGAATATGTACAAGGCCGGGTATCACGTTGTGTCCTACTTGGATACCTCGGTGTGAAAATTTCAAAGCTGATTTCATATCTAAAACGGTTGATATTGATGACTGGCAAACTTCGTTTCAGTTTTTTACTTTCATGAATGAAATTTGGTGTCCTTACACAATAGATAGATTTGCTAATTTTCATAATACAAAATTGGAAAGGTTCAACTCAAAATTTTGGAATCCAGAAAGCACTGCTATTGACGCTTTCGCTCAAAATTGGACTTTTGAAAATAATTGGATTGTTCCTCCGATAAGTTTAGTGGCTAAAAGCATTAAACACCTCATTCTCTGTAGAGCTGAGGGAACATTGATCGTTCCAAAATGGCCATCATCGGCATTTTGGTCTTTGATTTTAAATAGAAGATTGAAATTTCAACTTTACGTTATAGAAGGTCTTCAGGTCAAAATATATATAAAAAGTACAGAATAAAAACTCCATTTTTGGGACCAAGCATTTGAAGTCTGATATTCTGGCAATTAAGATGAATGTGACTTAATGATGTTCGAATTTATGTACATATTATAAACTGTTTACAATACGGGAAATTTGCATTGTAACTTCGTAACTACAATCCCCTTCCCTTTCATGAATTTGACCTACCGAATTAGACTATTTACCGGATTTGTAATCACATAAGCAACACGACGGGTGCCGCATGTGGAGCAGGATCTGCTTACCCTTCCGGAGCACCTGAGATCACCCCTAGTTTTTGGTGGGGTTCGTGTTGTTTATTCTTTAGTTTTCTATGTTGTGTCATGTGTACTATTGTTTTTCTGTTTGTCTTTTTCATTTTTAGCCATGGCGTTGTCAGTTTGTTTTAGATTAATGAGTTTGACTGTCCCTTTGGTATCTTTCGTCCCTCTTTTGGTTCTGACACGGCTATATATGTTGATATAGCAAGGTCTAGTGACTAGTAAGATGTACACGAGATATAAAATTATGTATATATATAAAAAAAAAAAAAAAAAAAAAAAAAAAAAAAAGTTTTCTAATGTTATTATATTTTTATTTTATTTATACGTTTTGCAGATGTTTTTAGTACTGGTCGTTGGTCTAAGGATAATATACCACAGAATGAAGCTCTTAGCAACCTTTGCTAGTTATTCGACGTTCTGCCTTTCAGAGTAGCATACCTCCGTTTCGTTATACATATCCCCCAACCACACCACCCATTTGATAGATTTGAGTTAGACAGTTTAATACTGTGACAAGATAAATTGTAATAATAATGTATTTATTGTGTTTTGTAAATTGCTGTTGATTTGGATTTTTAGTGGGATGGAGTCCCTTACGGACTTTTGTTGTATTGAGGAAACTTGTGTGATTTTCTTGGATGAGTTATTAGATGGAGATGGACGTTTGAATAAATATTGAAATATATATGAAATGGTTTTGATATTTAAAGAAAAAATAAAGTATTAAAGTGTGCTACTCACAAGGAGAGCTCATTCCTATAGTATACATGTGTTGAGTTTTATTGACTAAATAATTTATGTTCGGTTAAGCTTGGCAAATAGGAACATAATAATAAAAATGTATATATAGAATTTTGTGCAGTTTAAAGTAAAATCACAAAAAATACTGAACTCCGAGGAAAATTTAAAACGGGTAGTCCTTATTAGAAAGTGATGAAAATTCTATAAAGGCTACCATTATAACAATGAACCAGGAAGATACTACTGTGCTAACTTGAAATAATTTTTATGTACATCAAAACTTCCAAACCAAAACTGTGTATATATGATAGAATGTGGTTAAGTTTTTAAGTAATTTCCATGACCTAATAATTTAAAAGTAATACATTGATAACGATCATCGAAATCCAAAACGTCACAATATAAGTGAAAATCACAAAAATAATCCGAGGAAAATTCAAAAGGAAAGTCTATAATCAAATGGCAAAATCAAAAGCTCAAATAGTTATTAAAGGTACCAGGATTATAATTTAATACGCCTGACGCGCGTTTCGTCTACATAAGACTCATTAGTGACGCTCTCAGATCAAAATAGTTATAAAGCCAAACAAGTATAAAGTTGAAGAGCATTGAGGTTCAAAAATTCTAAAAAGTTGTGCCATCAAACGAATGAATATAACCTGTCATATTCCTAACTTGGTACAAGCATTTGTAGAAAATGGTTAATAAATCATGGTTTTGTAGCAGCTAAACCTCTCACTTATATGACACTCACATCAAATTCCAATATATTGACAAAGATGTGTGCACAAAACAGGCATGCTAGGTAAAATGTCGATAATAGGGGTACAGCAGTCAACATTTTGTTATAATCTTAATCACAAAAGACACGGGCATAACACATAAGTTGTGATACATAGTACTGCAAGATGGTGCCAAAGGGACTTAACCGTCTAAGAAAGAACAAAATAGCAATTGGAAACGAACCATCGCCCAACTTGTCGTGCAGTTTTGTGTAGAGTTTTCCGTGTCAAACTGAAATAAATAGATTTAGGAAAGGACAGTTATTATCGTTTATATTTGATTTATTAAAGACAGTATATATAGACATTTTTTTATTATTCAACAAAATATGTCTTTTATAAGTTTGGCCATAAACGGTCGGTGATTCACTAAACAAGTCTGCTATTACGGGGGCGCAATCGGTGCCTATAATCTGTCGATCAACCTTCTTGCCGTAGCAAACATTAATGTTATTAAGGAGGAAATTAACAGCTTTAATCTTCTCATCGCATCTCCAGTAAATATATCTAGCACATTTACCTTTCTTATTAGAGAAGAAGGCTTCAAATGAGTTGCAGGCAAATATATTTGCAATCAGATTTATCAAACTGCATTTTAATTAAATAAGAAAACTTCTGTTTGATGAGATTGTATGGGGGTATGGTGTCAAGAGTTGGATAATCAAAGCTACCAACCGAATCAAAAGGCCCATCAAGTGCACATTATTTATCCACAACATACAAACAATTGTTCCAAAATAATAATTATAGTAGTTAAAAGCGCTGAAAGATAAGACGCAGTGCACTTACAATTCAATATATACTTCAAACTAAAAAAAACACTTCATAAAGAAGACTGATCAACACCGTTGTTTGTTTATCATTTCACTACGATAGCAAAGACGCATTTTGTATTACAAATAAAACACCAATGTCCAATTTGCTGTCATCGACCGCTGCCATCACATATAAAACACAATCTAAAATAGAAAAGTATTAGATGTGGTATAATTGCCAATGAGACAACTATCCATCTGTTCAAATAAAGTGGATGCAATCAATTATGAATTGAAAAACAAATTCTTTACAGTTATACAGATCATATGTACTATTAACTACACTGCACGTACTTTATTCTGAGGTGAACGGTGTGTGGTTGGAAAACAATACTGTACTTTCAGAAAGGCGAAACTTGAATGACAATTCTAGACTCCCTATATAACACGTAAATCATAGCACGAGATTATTATGATTAATATTAACTAATGAGGTAATAACTTACTGTTTATACAATCAAATTAAATATTTGTGCGACTCTCCAATCCTCACTATCAACCGTTTTACTGATATCATTAGCTCTTTCATTTTCTAAATCACAGTAAATGTTGAAAGATAATGATAAGGAATAGTATGGATTTCGAAATAATGCTTTTTGTATCTTACCTAACGATTTACTTTTTGTATCTTACCTAGTTAACGATTTATTTTCCTGATGAAACTCAAAATGAAACTACCCATCGTAATAATTATGTCGCATTTTGATCGTCAGTTAAATACTTTTTATTTTGGTTTTTGCCCGAGAAACGGTTTTTAAAAGAAAAAGTCTAACTATATTGATTTGAGCTATCTCCAAGTAGAACTTTGTGCTACTTCACTTAATGTCAACATCTTATATAAAATCTCGTTTTCTATATCGATATGTTGATGCAACTGTCATATAAGTGAAAGGTTTAGCGCTATAAAACCAGGTTCAATCCCATTTACTACAAAAGAAAATGCCTGTACCAAGTCAGGAATATGATAGTTGTTGTCCATACGTTTGATGTGTTTAGGCTTTTTATTTGCCATTTGATTAAAAGAACTTTCCTTTTTGAATTTTCCTCGGAGTTCATTTTTTTGCGATTTTACTATTTGCGTATATGCTCGATCGCTAATTTTAGTAAATCAGAGCAAATAACAGCAGACAATTTACTGCAATAACCTTATTTACGATAATAAACAAAAGAATTATTTTCCATCAAGATCTTGAACTCTAATAACACTTGTAATCATTTGTATCCTGAAATGGGAATACGCGATCTAATTCTAGTTTCATTTTCCATGTAGCAAAATTGGGACATGTATCTAGGCTTATTGCCGATTACGGTAGTCATAGAAATAACTCGGCCAATGAGCTGAGCTAATTAAAGATTTAGCTGCAATACATGGAAAATAAGCAACATAACATTTAATCAGAAAAATAAATCGTTAAATCTATCAATAGACAAATAAAATTGAAAATGGAAATACGGAATGTTTGAGTTCCATACTATAACTAGCCGTTTTAATTCAGTACCAAAACTTCTACTCATATTTTAGGAAACAACATCATTCAACGATCATTGATGAAGAACGATTGCTTATCAGATTTTTTTTTAATTTGGACTTTTGCCAAATCTATTATCTAAATTCAAAATAACTTTTATCACGGCAAAATTTTACTAGTGGCCTGAAACATTTGGTTGAAATGTACGGACCAGATGTAATTCAAAGTCTAAGACAGTATAACACACCAATGTACCTTTCCATTGAAATCCTAAGAAAGTCTATTTCTGTAGACAGATATCTGTGTGAAAATAACCAGACTTACGGTAAAATTAAACAGATACATATTTCGTCAACATTCTAGTAGGAAGTGGCGCTGATGTTTAACGGCAATCTTTTTGAAGCTGGCAAGCAAATAACCGTTCTTTCTCCAGTGACATTGCTGCTTGTAGTAAAGGCACAAATCGATTGAATAAAGCTCACGCCTTGCGAAGATATTTCTAAGGCACGGATGAGCATACGCAGGGTAACCATAATACTCTGCAGATTGTTGACGAAGCAGATTTGAGGTCAGATTCCAGCTGTCTAGATTTTGACAGAACCTTAATGGTACAAATAAGTCTCATTTTTGCGAATCTTCTTCTCGTTTTCGGAACCTTTAGGGACGGCATTTCCATCATATTCCTTTAAGGTAACCAACCAAGCAAGGAAAGAATCATCAATGCCAATTTTATTGTTTCGTCTTTTAAATTTGTCTATAAGGATAAAAATCAATATAAGGGCTAGCGTATTTTATGGTCGGACCAATTTTGATAGTTTGTTTACATTTTTTAATGAGTCTTTGTTAATGATATAGAGAAACTAAGGTTTCAACTCCATGAGGCAAAGTAAGCCGTAGATGGATTTCGTTATTTTGTTAGGTTATTTTTTGTCATATAGTTCTTCAGTTGTTCCGGTCATTTTAAATCCTTGGCATTGATATATTTGACTTTGGGCGTTCCTAATGAAGGGAATCCCGAAAAGTGCTGCATGAAATGTACATAACGTGTTTTCTTCTTCATTTTTTTACATCACTGGGTCGATATCTTTGATGGTGGGCTATCTGTCCCCTGAGGTATCATCGGCTTATTAGTCAGTACTTCGGTACTAACATATATAATAATTAACAATCCTTTATAAAAATGTCCGTTTATAAATTTTGAAATAACAAAGAAATGTTTCAACTCACTCAAGGTAAGTTGGCCGATAATGCATTTGGCAATTTTCTTAGATTATTTTTGTCATATAGCTCTTTAATTGGTTCAGATCTTGTAAATCCTTGGCTTACACAAATTTCGTTTTGAGTATTACCGATAAAGGTTAATCCCGAAAAGCGCTTCGAACGCATGGGATTTATATAACGTGCTGTTTTCATTTATGAATGGTTCGTTGTATGCAACTACCTTCACTTTTGAACATCAAAATGACCTCTTCTTTTATCTTTGGTTTAAGGCTGTCCTGTTCTTGGATTAGTTCCAACATCAATTCTCCCAATTTGTTGTTTAATATGGTTTAGAATACCTCTACGGTATCAGCCTTTTAACTATTTAATTCCAGCAAGAAATTGTCATGATTGATATAACATGTATCTAATTATGTAATAACTATGTTTATCCAATCAATCTAGACAATACCATATAGTTTTCTTTCTTATTATTTCAGCACACATGCTTTTAGTAAAACAATACACGTATTTCTGGGTGTCCTTTATAAAAACTTTGATAAATATTATTGTTATCTCATGTAATATTTATCAAAAAAAATTAACATTAACATTTATAATTATATCAATCAATGATAATATATGAGTATTCGGAATCTTTTATTAAATGAACGAAAGTAACCTGTATTATATGATAAAAAAGACACATAAACTGAATTTTCCTTGGAGTTTTTTTTTTATTTCACTCTTCGTGTAAAAGAAAATTTAGGATGTGTCAATTACCTAGTATAATCAAAGATGGTGTTTGGAAACTTTGAAATGACGTCAAAATGCATTACCAAATTGGTTTTAAAAGCGTATATTAAGGCTGTGAACTTTTTTTAATCATTACAGGTTTATTATTAAATTTCGAAGCAAGAACAGAATATAAAATTGATAAAATTGAAAATTGAAATCGGGTATGTGTCAAAGAGACAACAACCCGTCTAAAGAGCAGTAAACATGTACGTATGTATGTTTGCCATAAAGAATTTGGAATGCAATTTTTAAAAAAATGCATTGCAATTTGAAAAAAAAAACGTTAAGATAGTAAACCAACTTTTTAAAGTTTCATTTTTAAATTCGTATGGATTTACTTTACAACAATATATTTTTCTTTATTAACATTCCCTTCCGTTTTCCTAGCTCTTCATCGGTTTTATGTTTTTGTTGCGTGTTATTCCTGTTTGTTTGCTATGACATTACAGTTTTGTTACAATTCGTTTCCTTAATTTGTTTATTTTTGATGTTTTCATGAATATAAGAAACGATAACCTTGAAGATAAAAGAATAGATAACTTTTAAGTGTCATGCAATTGTATTTCTCATTTCTAACGCACAATTTGTAAAAGTTTCGTTTTTTAATGTTCAATAATATTAACTTCTTACATAAATTATATGAAAAGTGCGGGAAACCAGTGCGTGGTTAAACAACCTAAAAGGAATATATGACTTCGCATGAAAAAAAACCATATTAAGTTATTTATTATTTCATTAAGTATCGTTTTATTATTACAATATCTTTATACATTTGTATTTGTAACTGTGTATTACTAATATCAAGTTTAATACGATTTCTAAAATTTAACAAATAATTTATGAATACCATTCGCCCAAAATTTGTTTTGTTTTTTCACAAAGTTCCTCATGGTCGTTTGGAAAGTTAAAATATGACCCGTTAGAGAACATAAACAAAATTATCTGTCATACGTTGTCATGGTTATGAGTCTTTACATTAAAATCATCCTAATGCATACTTTTTTTTTTAAACGAGTGAAAGAAAATGTAAAACGTTATACCAATCAGAATTACATCTATAGCTTTAGATAGTGAAGTAGCAGGAAACTTTTTGTTTTTCTCTGTTGTTATTTCGTATGACGAAAGTATTTAACTTTTTTCTGTCTATTATAAACGCTGTCTTACCAACATGTACGTACCCTTAACATATCAAAATAATGGAAATTGAAGCAAGATTGTATTTTTTAAATACGTTTTAAGAACACCAAAAAATATAAACTAGTTATTGTTTGGTGTATAGGTCCATCTGCAGGGTGCATTCTGTTCTGGGGCTAATTTTCATGGATCATTCATAATGCTAGATTCGTCTTATAATTGTAACGATTACCTCTTGTCATCATTTCAGCGATTATTAGTTTTAATTAATGAAAAACTTATTTTTAAGTTTGATTTCGAGTTGTGCTTTGTATTTTTAGTGACCTTTTACCAATGGTACCAGAATAAAAGTGGTCTGAAGTTTCAGGCACATGTTGGAACACATTGTTGCCATTGTCATGGATGATTCAATGACTGCTTTAAAACCGTAAATGTTTATTTATCGCAAGATGTTTTTAAAGTTTATCATATGCCTTTTGTATATAAACATTATAAGGTGCACATGTCTGTAAGGGATGGTTCACTAAAGCGCGTTCTCAGTTTCAATTAGAGTGCATTAACCAACGTCTAGATATCGAGCTGTTATCAAGTTTCATACTATTATAAATTGGATAAATGTTTTGTTCACACATTGTTGTCAATACAATGGAATTTTTTTCTACTTTCATACAAGGAAAAGGTTTAGTTAGCAATAAAAACAGGAGTAATCCACTATTTTCTACACAAGTAAAAACCTGTATCCATACAGGAATATGACAGTTGTTGTTATCCGTTCGATTGATGTTTGAGAACTTGATTTTGCCATTTGATTTGGGACTCTCCGTTTTGAATTTTCATTGATGTAGGTAATTATTTCCCATTCTTGTAACATCTGGTCTCTTTCCATGCCTGAAATAGACTTCTGTTGTTTTCTAAAACTTCCTTTCCTTTAAGTTAAAAGAATTCCATATCATTTTACTTCAGTTCAATAATTATTGAACATGTCTTCAGTAATTTTCAACCAATTAGATTTCCTAACATAAAAGGTATAATCGCAGGGGCATACCATTTAGATTATTATTTAACAGTTTGATAAGTATGGTTGATACAAACACTTTCATTGATATAAGGTAAAATATCCATTGTTTAAATACTTTAGTTGAATGATATATTTAATGTCTTTTTTGAAGCTACAGTTAACAATATATAGCCTTTAAAATTTGACAACATCCATTACTGAAAAAAGAGAGGAATACAAATTCACTAATGAAAACTTTGAAAAGAAATCAACTACACAATTATTTACCAACTTCGAGTAAAATATTGAATTCATTTTATTCTAGTGTGCTCTCTCAGCATGTATACACAAACTGGTACAATCAAATTTCTGTATACTGTCTGTCTGTAGTTTCTGTCCTCTTATATGAAGCAATATGTTTTGCAAAGGAAGACTTTGTGAAATCAATAACAACACTACACATTTTGAGACCATTTGAAAAATAATTCATCTTGCTCGTGAAGCCTGATATGACTTTTTCTATAGTTATGTTACAATACATGTTTTTATCAGCTGTATCAATTGAAACAATAGCATGTCCAGTTGCAGATATAATACATGATTTGAAATCTTGATACAATGAGGATGAAATTCATTTTATTCTGGAATGTCCAAAATATGACAATATAAGAAAATTGCACATTGAAAGATATTAATTTACAAATGCATCTGTATTTAAATTTGTTTAGAATTTAATTTAGGAAAATATTTAAAATACGCCACAGATATAACATTTCCAGAACAATCTATTGAATGATATATATGTTGTAGTCTTGCTTCCGATTATATATAAAATGTTCTGTTATGATGTGCATGTATATATTTATGATAAACATATAAGCTGTATTGCTTCTGTTTTGAAATGAATTACGATAAGCTCATCATAGATACCAGGATTGATTGTTTTTCGATTTGCACCCGATGTTCGTTTCGTCTACAAATACTAATTAGTGAAGCTCAAATAAAAAAACCTAAAAGTATTCGCAAATTTCAAAGTTTTGTTTACAGTAAATTAATAACTATGTCCATATCAATGATAAATTATGTAACTCCTTTACGGTTTTTTGAAAGATACATAATCTAACTGGCTAAATACATTAAACTAATTTATAAATGAAGCTTGTTAAAGCAGGTTTTGTCTCATAAGTAAAAATATTGGTAGATATGCTTACGGACTTTGTTCTGTTTTCATTTGGTATCGCATTGTGTTATTGCTTCTCTGGTATATATATTTGTAAGAAAAGGCGGTGTATGTTGATTTACAAGGAATTAATCATTATCTAGTACGTTTGTATATTCAATGACCTTTCAATGGACGTCATATTCATAGCAATATTCATTTTCAATGCGTCAATCAATGTTGAGAATTTAATCATCAAAGGTTTATAATTAAAATTCCACATAGGCGCAGCATGATTTTGTCTGCTCTAAAGCCTAAAACATTAAAATTCGTATAAATTTTTGTTATAAACATTATTTTTCTTTATAAACATTCCCTCACGTTTTCCTGTGCTTACAGTTGGTTTTATTTGCGTATTGTTTCCTGTTTGTTGCCTTGATGTTATATTATTGTGGTATTTCGCTTAATTAGTTAGTTGTTTTTATTGTTTGATGTGTTCATTAGTTTAAGAAACAATAGCCCAAATATAAAAGAAACGATAACTTCTTAAGGTTTATTACCCTTTCGGTAGCTATGTGAATTACGGTATTTTCAAACTGTAATAGTATCAAAACAGCAAAGATAATGAATAGTAGAGATATTCCATTTTGTACATATAAACGTCCTGCAAAGCTTTATTTTTTACTGTTTCGTTGCATTTAATAGCAAAATGAGATTTTGTGGCAAATAAATCCATGATTTTTGTAAAAAAAAATCTACAGCCTTTCCCCTTTTACTCTCATATTTGACAATTCAGTGCTTGATAAATAGATGATTATTGCATGCAGTGCTAGCAATGATTTCCTTAAAGCAAGTTTATAAATTTCGTAATTCACTTGGCTACAGAATGGTTATTAATCCTTAAGTAAAATGCTAGTGTATGTCTTACTTCGAACATATCAGTGTAAGAATTTCTCTTTCTATGTTCAATCATAAGAACTTCTTATATTATTTCAATGAAAAATGCGGCAAACCAAAAAAATAAATGGCTTCTTGATGAAACAAAATACAAATGATTGTGTGACTTCAAAAAACATAGTAAGTTATTTATTATTACATTATGTATTGTTTAATCAATATTTTTACACATTTCCATTTGTTATTGTGTATAAATATTTTCAAAATGATTCTTAAAATTTGTTAAATGGAAAACGAATTCCATGCGCGCAATATTTGTTATTTTTAAAATCAACCTCTATCTTGTACGCTCAGAATCAAAGTTTTGGAAATTGAAAATTTGAACTGTTAAAGTACAAAAAAACTGAGAAATCCTTATTTTAATGGAAAATAAATGACCAATCAAAACAAATTATCAGTCAGAAAGAGGTTTTAAAATGTGTGGTACTTTTTGTGTTTCGCTGTTGTAGTAAAGTATTTTACTTGACAAAATTTCGTATTTTTTTGTTAATTTAATGCTAGTATATCAATAAACTCATCATAAAAACCAGGATTTTTTTTTATCAACGCCAGACGCGCGTTTCGTCTACAAAAGACTCATCAGTGACGCTCGACTAAAAAAATGTTAAAAAAAAACAAATAACTTTCGAAGTTGAAGAGCATTGAGGACCAAAAACTCCTAAAAGTTTTACCAAATACAGCTAACATATAGCTTAAATATATCAGAATAATGGAATCTGAAGCGACATAGGATATCAAATAAATCTTTTAACTCGTTTTCAGAACAAACAAAAATTACTCAGTTGTTGTTTGGTTTAACGGTCCATCTGACGGGGAACACACTCATCTTGGCCTTATTTTCATGAAGTATTTATATTGCTAGATTCATGTTATCCTTGTCACGATGACCTTCCACTTCCTCACCAAAGGTAAAAGAAAAAAGAGACCTAAAATACGATATAACCTTTTTTTACCTTTTTATGTACCATAGTAAGTATTGGATGGTGTTGTAAATATGCACTTGGGGTTCCCGATTAATGTCAGTTTATGTTTTGAGAGTGTTAAATGTGTTAATATGTATATATCGTTTCTGTGACTTTTTAATGCACAGAAAACGTACGTTACATTTTTAGTTATCAACTATATTAGCAGTGCTAAAAATGGCGCAATTTCGTCATATATCCGTTCTAGGCGCAGCCATTTGGTAAATATTCTAAGTACGGATCCAAAAATACACAAGAAGCATAAGCTTAAGTTAATCTATGCTTTATCTTAATAGATTTACATATTTTCTTACGAAGAAAGAATCATTTGGAGTCGAGGACTACCATGTTTTTGTCAGCGTTTGACGTTTCATTTCTGTTCCGTCTTAGAATATTTACTTCCGGTAATTTGAAATAAATACCAGTGCACAGGTCAACTTTCTGCGTCTTTGCTGTGTTTACATGTGGCTTGCAGCAAGGCTCATCCCGGGGGTTCCTAGAGGTAAGAAGCAGCGCATTTAGCTATATGCTTCGCAGTTTATCTTATGAGTAAGGGTTATAGTTTAGAGGTAAGAAGCAGCGCAGATAGCTGTATGCCTTGCATTTATTTACCGTATTTGTCATTGTAGAGTTTACGATATACAAGAGAAAGACTATTATTTTTGTAGCTCCGCCCTGTATGTAAATTATATATTATTGTTGGAATATTTTACTTGTATGGAAATATATCGGCTGTTCTAGAAGTTTAATAAAAGTATCATTTTTACTATTGATTATTTATTTACGCTACCAATGATGAGAGAGAACAGACAACAGATTTGACGGCCTTATTTATTTATTACCCCGTGTATTTACTAGTTTTATGAGATATTCGTATTTGCTGGCTTTATAACTATATCAAAACATAGCAAGAAGCAGAAATTACGACAGATGGTTACGTCTACTTTCAGAAATATACTGGTGCCTAATATATGATGACCTTAAAACCAAATGCTTATTAGTATACATTAATTCGTTTTATTTCTTTTATGACACATGCATGTAATGGCAAATAGCATAGACAGAAATACGATTTGATTATTATATTGACTCTTCCATGGGTTAACCGCAGGAGCTAGTGGGTCTTATGAGGTGTGACTGTCAACAGCCAGACGCGCGTTTAGTCTACATAAGACTCATCAGTGACTCTCAGATCAAAATAGTTATAAAGCCAAACAAGTACAAAGTTGAAGAGCATTGATGACCCAAATTTGATGGCTAAGGTAATCTATTCCTGGGATAATAAATCCTTAGTTTTTTTTGTAAAATTCAGTTTAGTAAACAGGAAATTTATCAAAATGACGATATAATTGATATTCATGTCAACACCGAGGTACTGACTACTGGACTGGTGATACCTCGTTCACCAGCAGTGGCATCGACCATACATAGATATCAAAAGACAAAGCAACATGATCCTCAACAAAACATGGGGTCATCCCAGATGCTCCGGAAGTTTAACAGATCCTGCTCCACATTTGGCATCCGTCGAGTTGTTCAGGTAGCAATAAACAGTTAGGAAATAATATTAAAATTTGCCTTCATAAATTTTACCATCCCCTATGATTGCTTTCTTTCAATATTAAGCTTACTGCTTGTGTCATATATGTGCATATGTATGTAATCAGAATCTTTTATAGATTTCATATCCAGTATATAAAATGGTAAAATATAATTTATCTTGGGTGTATCCATGGCATCAATCTACATTTATTTGTTATAAAATATTGCAAAAAGGGGGGGGGGGGTGGGCAAAGCTGTCACATATTTCCACCAAATTTGGCTAAAAGTAGAATTTCAATCGCTTAAAGTAATACCTTTTCTGAAACTGTTTTCATATATCTTTCAATAAATCCAATGAAAATCATATGTCTTTAGTATCATTTTATCGTAAAACTGCGTCAGAAACTACGTTTAGAAAAAAGTGTTTGTAAACATTTCATTAATTTCTACCGATGGTTGGTCTAGCTAGGAAAGTACGAAGAGTCAAACAGAAAATATCCCATAAAACATGTAAAATATAATCTTGATGTTCTTATAAACCATCTTTGATGGCTAAATTAATACACAGCTGTCTAAAAATGAGTTTTATTACACAATAACATTCATATTTGAAAAATCCACTAGGGTCAAAGGCGAAAAACTGTGTATTGCTACCTCATGTTATGACAAACCCGGTAAATGGTCTAATTCAGCATGTCGAATTCGTAAAAAGGGACGATGGTTGTAGTGACGACATAAAGAACATATCCGATATCATCTGTGAAACGGTTAATTCATAACGGTCAACCAACTCGTGATGACGTTCATACAATTTACAAAGAGATAATTTCAACTTCACCATTTGGAATAGTTATAAAATAAACTCATCACAGATACCAGGATTAAGAAACAATTCACGCCAGACGACCGTTTCGTCTACAAAAGACTCATCAGTGACGGTCGAATACAAATGTTTAAAAGTCCAAAAAGAGTACGAAGTTGAAGAGCATTGAGGACCAAAAACTCCTAAAAGTTTTGCCAAATACAGCTAAAGTAATATATTTGTGAGGTATTTTTTTCCAAAAATTCAAAGTTTGGTTAACAGTTAATTTATAATTATGAACATATCAATGATATCAGGCTTATAATTTGTTACGCCAGACGCACTTTTCGTCTACATAAGACTCATCAGTGACGCTCACATCAAAATAGTTAGAAAGCCAAAATAAGTACAAAGTTGAAGAGCATTGATGACCCAAATTTCCAAAAAAGTTATGCCAATTACGGCTGAGTTAATCTATGCCTGGGATACGAAAATCCTTAGTATTTAGATTAATTCATATTTTTGCAAACAGTAAATTTATTTAAAAAAAAACGATGTGCTGTCTACTGGGCTGGTGATACCCTCGGGGACGAAACGTACACCCACAGCGGCATCGACTCATTGGTGTAAATACAATACCAGGCTTATAATTTGTTACGCCAGACGTGCGTTTAGTCTTCATAAGATTCACCTGTGACGCTCAGATCAAAATAAGTACAAGGTTGAAAAGCATTGAAGACCCAAATTGGTTACACTACTAGTAGTTAAATTAACTAATTAATTTTTGGGCATACTAATACCTTTGGTTCAATATCTTCATTATGAGCAGCAACCGTCAAGGAAATCTTGATGGGAAATACAAGCTCGGGAATATCGTATCAATTAGGAGATATCTACACCGTTTGCAGGCGATGTTGGCATGTTGCTACATAGAAATGGAAAATTCAAAATTTGAAAGCTGAAATCTTTCCTTTTGTCATAAAGTTTTGTTTTCAACCGACCCTCATTGTCAATTTATAGATGTAAGTTAAGCTATGAGACAAACTTAACTGTATCTGTTGTATCCTCTATCTCTAGTGTGATAGGATAGATTGGTCCAACATAGTCACCAAATTTTGATTATTTAAGGAGAGAACATTATCTTTATAGCAGAAAGTAAATGTTAAAAGATATTGCTAGCTTCTTATCGTTTTTCCTGAATTAAATCAGCCTCCTTATAATAAAGAAACAAGTCGACGAGAAGAGGATTACTATTGGTTCCCATTGGAATGCCACCAGTCTTTTGAAAAACCCGGCCTCCAAACGAAACAAAAATGTCTTCAATCAAGAAATCAAGCATCTTGATAATGTCAATGTCAGAGAATTGTTTTGTTTGAATCAGAGTAGGATTTATTCCTCTCTGAGACAAGATACTTGTATCTACTTTCGCCATTCTTTTTTATGAAACAATGCAATACCAACTCTTTCCATTTGTCTTTTAGTTGGAATGTGGAATACTTGTTTAAAGTGTAGAAAAGTCAAATGTTTTAATATTATTGCAAGATAAAAGAGTTTTAGTTTGTATGTTCTCTAAAAGATTTGAGGTTTACTGTTGATGACGGTCGTTCTAATCATACAGTTTATCTAGGATAGCGACCGTCATTGACTGTTAAACCTCATGTGACAACTAAACGAAACCCTGTCAGAATTAACAAATCATCATCCGGAGTTTCTTGATTAAAATTTACAGTGGTCAGCTTTTTGTTAGCAATTCTTTTTCATCTTTTCGAAGCTACACCTGGTCTCTAGATATCTTTGTTATATCATGTCAGTAATTAAACATAATGAAAATAATACCTGTCCGCTGCTAAATTTTCCTGTCAGTTTTTGTCTTTGTTAACAACAAATGTTCATGTTAGAAAGTGATATCTGGTTTGAGCTGGATTTCTGATTATATACTGCCTAATGGATTTAACATCCAGTATATATTAATACTTAGTTGGCGCTAGCTGCATATGTAAATCAAAGTTCTTTTTTGAAAGCAGTTAAGTCAAAGCGGGTTTTTAATTTACACAAGAAGTATCATCGGAAAAGAATCCATTGTTTCAAGGTATATATAAATTATATTTAAACAGGAAATAATTTATTTACTACATTTCTTAAAGAAACTAATCGGCGAGTTTGTCTTATGATTAGTATTTTTTTTTTAAATTAAACATGCGACAAAAGAAAGTAACAGGACGATATAAGTTATGCACCACCGACACATTTGGTAGAGTTTTTCACCCTTGTTTTTTTTTTATTTTCAGTTTTAGTTTTTCAAATAAAATTGTCGGTAGGTTACTTTTTTTATGTAGATTTTGTCTTAGTTGTCTCTTCATAACAGTATATGTTGGTATTGTAATATAAGTCTAAATCTTTAAATTAAGTTCACAGTTGCACAGATCCATGTGTGTTCTTTGAGGTTTCTAATACCAAAATTTTGATAGATTTTGGTATTCTTTAAGTCATCATAACATGGTCAGGAAGCACATTCTCCACAAAAACCAAAAATTATTTGGAATTAAACTATTCATCACCTTTCTTGTACAAATTGATTCAATATGGTTAAGAGACGTCACAAAATTAAAAATGTTGCAAAAACACGAAAAACTATTTTGTATCGAAATTCCTGTATCAGAAACATAAAACTTTAAATCAGATTTTTTCATATATGAAACAGTGTTTTATTATAGTTTACTGATGAGTCTTTTTTAGACAAAACACGCGTGTGGGGTATATACTAAATTTAGTCCTAGTATCTATGATGAGTTTATTTACTTTTAAACATTGTGACTTTGATTAAGAGTTATCTCATTGACACTCTTACAACATGTTTCTATATCTATTAACAAATATTTTATGTATATGATGAAGACAATTTTGTCTTAAAATTCCGTATGATTCCACAGCTCAGTTTAGACGTTGACATTGTCAGTGATATAAATAGGTTGACCCAATCGCTTTGAATAATATTGTAGCATATGGTTATTTATGATTTGAATACCTCTTTGTTTGTATATAGGTAGCGAAAACTCAAAAGCAAGGTATTTCAAATCTAGGTCGTCTTGTACAGAATGTAAATTGTGAAAGCTAAAAAATTAACAAACTGATTCTATCAATATACCTGATTTTTATATTGACAGGTTTGTATTACGTATAATAGTCTCGATTTTTTTTATAAAACAATCGGCATTTCATGGAAACCCATTGTACTCTTCATATCGTCTTGATTCTGTACTTCACGGTATATATTAAGATTATTTTCTCTCAAGAAATTATTCAATTTGGTGAATATATTTATTGTTGTGTGAAAATAATGATATCACAGATATAGTTAACCGGTTCCATATCTTGACTTCCGTTTGGAGAATAAACCAAAAATGTGTACAAAAATGTATCCACGTCACACTTTACAAAGCCTCTCCTTGAAATTTAAGAATCCAATTCCCGCTAATAGTCTCTGCATGTATTTTTCAATTCTAAATCGTGTGATTTGATATCATTGTTATGTTAAGCTATATTTAAGAAAAATAACCATTTGATTTTGTGTTTTCAAAGACTTTAATTAATGCATGAAAAAAAGTTACCAATCAAAACATATCTTTGATAGAAAAATAAGATGTTGTAAGATCGCCAACAAGACCACCTGATGCTATAATGATGTAGATGTAAGCCACTTTATGTCACCGTACGTCCTTCAACAATTTGAAAATTCATATAGTAAACTATAAACTCCTCAAAATTTATAATGGTTTCTTTTTTTTTTTTTAAATGCACTGAGTCGATTCCTCTGTTGGTTGACAATAAGTCCCCGATGAAGCATTAGCGCAGTTGTAGTGCTTCGGTTCAGACATTATTAATAGCAAACCTTCTAAAGTTTTCCATTAATAAATTTTTGAAATAATAAAGAAATTAAAATTTCAACTTCATCAGGCAAAGGTTAACTAAGATCGAAGTGGCTATTTTTAGGTCTTTTTTTGACATACAGCTTTTCAACTGTTTCAGTTTTTATACTTTCTTTGCTATCAAGTAGTCGGCTTGATGGAGGTAAATCCAAAATATCGCTTCGCCATGATATTTATAACGTGGTGCACTGAGTCCTTCGTTACTGATATGATTTATAAAAACAACCTTGACTATCAGTACTAGAGGGTATCATCAGATCAGTAGTCGGTCCTTATATCTGTTGTTGGACTGTCAGTACTAGAGGGTATCATCAGATCAGTAGTCGTTCCTTATATCTGTTGTTGGACTATCAGTACTAGAGGGTATCATCAGATCAGTACTCGGTCCTTCGTTACTGATAGTATTTATAAAAAAAAACTTTCTCACATTAATCGTAAATAAATTTTGAAATTATGATTTATTTGGATATTTGTTAGAAAAAGTGACAATATAAACTATAAAATCTATTTAAAAACTCAATAGAAGCTTTATTAATTTGAATACTTTTCTGAAACTCACAAACTTTACCACTAGTTTTTTATTTTTTATTTTTCGTATTTTGATCATCCATATGGTATACTTTACTCAACAGATTGACTAAGAAAGGGTAAAAAAACATGATGAAAGCGTAAGTATTTGTATAAAATGGCTTCAGTCTATGGTCATCATTATTCACAAAACGTTTCCTCCGCGGTTACGATGTCCTTTATCAGTATTATTTTTGAAACAGGAAGACATTACAGTACACAGACTCTTGGTGTTATTTGACTTTGACATTGTCATTTACACTGTCCAAAAATACGACAGTGAAATTTTGTACAATATAAAAGCTATCAAAACCGTATTAACATCTGCTTGCATCCGTGTGCATTATCTTTCGACAAATTCTGAACTTAAAAAAGATTGTACAAATTGCGATATTTATATTCATATTGTTCCGAAAGTCCTTCAAAGAGCAAGTTTTAAACAGTAAATTTTGAAATATTCCAAACAATTTTTAAACGTGTTTCGTCCCCGAGGATATCACCAGCTAAGTAGTCAGCACTTTGGTGGTGACATGAATATCAACTATATGGTAATTTTGATGAATTTACTGTTTGCAAAAGAAGTATTCAAAATACTAAGGATTATTCTTCATCCCAGGCATAGGTTGCCTTCGCCGTATTTGGAGTTTTGGAGTTTTGGGTCCTCAATGCTCTTCAATTTGGTACTTGTTTGGCTTTCTAACTATTTTTATATGAGTGTCAATGATGAGTTTTAGGAAGACGAAACGCGCGTCTATCGTATCAATTATAAGCCTGATACCTTTGATAACTTTTTGTGAGATCGCACCCCTCGGCGTATATCTATAGCTAAAATGTAATCTACAAACATTACCCACAGTTTAAAGAAACCCAAATCCGTTTAGGAAACAGAAGAAACAAAGCAATATGACAACGATCAACATAAGTTAAGAAAGGACTGTAAGCAGTTACTAACACGCCTGCTCCAGGGCTTAATAAAACTATTTGAAATATTATGTCTAAATCAGATGAACATGTTCGACCCATAACGTTTGACATCTTCTTGTAAAGACCAATTCCAGTTTGTTTGCAAAACAAAGTAAAACAAATCTGTTATAAAAAAAACAACAGCCGGGTATAGAAAGATAAATCGTTTACAGATTTTCATCCCATTAATATTGTAAAATAAACGCTTCTCTTCACAATATGAAGCATTTTCGATGAATTCGATAGCTGTGCTAACTCGATAGAATCTCCTCATAGTGCCAGTCGGAAACCCGGTTGAAATAGAACAAAAGAATCGAAGCTCTTTGTTAGAGAAGGCGATAAATGTGTACTGTATTGTTTACTATAGTGACAAAAATGTTAAAAGTTAATAGAAACAAACAAAATTACAATTTTCTTCTCAATTACGAGGTGTTTTATTTTAAAAACACCATTTGCATAAGTTTTCAATTTATCTAGTACATAGTTGAGCAGAACAATTAGATTTCAAGTCGACGACATGGGTATCTTTCAAGTTGGATGAAGAAAATGCATAACCTCCAATTTTTTTGAAAAAATTACCACGGACGGAAAACATATCAATCTATTAGTTCAGTAATTTTCGTGTCTGCCCTTCCATTATGTGACTCAAGAAAAAATTCAAAAAAATGGGTAACAATTGTATCGAAAAGAGAAAATCGAGTACACCTTTTTATGTTAGTGCGTGTTTGAGTTGAATATTTTGTCTTGATATCGTACAAAGTAAGATTATTTTATACATCGTCTCGCTTCAGATTCTATTATTTTTATATATCAAAGCTACAGATTTACTTTATAACACAAAAAAATAACAGTACTAAAAGATGAAATATATAGGTCAAGTGAAATACAAAAACAGAGAAGGTGTGTTCGAACAACTATTTTTTTACTGAAAGTACTTGACGACAGTCTTTCAAGTTGGATAATGAAAATGCATATCTTTGAAAAAATATAATTTTTTGTGTGTGAAAACTAGGGTTTATAGTCTTTATACACTACAAAAAACTAGTCTGCCCTTCTACGAAATTTTTAATTATAATTTTTTTTAAATGTTTATGAACTTTCGAAAATTCCACCTGACAACCGATTAGACAATAGTTTTAAGTTGAATCAATGCTGACAAGATCATTAACTGATGCTCTTTAGCTAGTTGATACATTTGTCTTTTAAAATACAACTGACATATAAGGATCGTAATGGTGTAATGTGGATAATTTTACCGGTTTCCATGAGCAAAATTGGTAGCGCGTCATCCCTTCAATGGCTTCCATTTCTACGATTATGAAAATGAACTGGCGTAATGGGGAGATAATTCTGACGAAGTTGATTCCTGACTGGTGCCTCGCAGCTGATATTGAATATTATCAACAAGCCGAAACCCTTGTTATCGGCACATACCCGTTCCTTTGTTGTTTAACTTGTATATCTTATTAATTATACTTATTTGGCAAAGAATTTATTTTTAGAAAGGGTAAAAAGTTCAACTTTTCCATCTTTCTTTTTATTTATTTTTTTAAATCAAGTGTCTTTCATACTTTTACATGCTTTTTGATTTGATTTTAACTATTTTTTACAGATCATGGATTCATTAGTTGAGAATGTGTCAAGATCAGAAGGTGTTACCACCAATTTTTCTTACACACCGAACTTAAAATTCGAAGACACAACAATATTGTCGAATACCTCAACAGCATTCAATAGCATTCTTGACTACGTTAATATGGTTTCAATACCAATATGCTTGGTAACTGGTGTTCTTGGCAATACGATAACAATTATTTTGATGAACACGAAAACATTTTCCCATTTTGCTTCGAAATACTTCTTAATCGGATTGGCGATTGCAGATACGAGTGTGCTCTTGACTCAGCCGTTTAAAAATATGTTTGTAATTAAATATTTTGGCGTTGACTTGCGTGCGCTTTCGACAATTGGCTGCAAATTTTATTTTTGCGTTCATAGAGCTGGAAAGATGGTGTCATCGTGGTTTGTAGTTTATATGGCACTAGAGCGATTAGCAGCAGTTAGATTTCCTCTCAAGGTGAAGATCTGGTTTTCAAAACGAAATACACTAATCGGAGTCGGACTGATGATGCTTCTAATCACTGGATTCACAGCTGGTTACTCGTATTGTACCAAAATAGATCAAAATAATATCTGTAACCCGGATCTATATGACAGGAATGATCCTAGCGCTGTCATGTTGTATAGACTAATGCTCAATACTGGTGTTACGCTTTATTTCATTGGACCCTTAGTGATTCTTTTAATCGCCACACCAACCATCATAATTAGTCTGATCAAGCATGAACACGACAAAGCAAAGCTGTCACAGTTTAATGCGAAGAACGCATTAGCCAGACCAACAGCCATGTTATTGTCCGTAATGTTTGCGTACATAATTTTCGTCACACCAATAGGTGTCGTGCGCATTATTGTCAATTACCATGGAGTCAACCTGTTTGCTGTTGAAATGACGTGGTTTACAACTTTCAGGGATATAAGCCATTTTCTTGAGTTGATTAACTATTCCATCAACTTCTTTCTATACGCTTGCACATCAAGGCAATTCCGTCGGGGTTTAACTATTCTTCTTTGCGCAAAAAATATCACCAATCGTCGATCAGACGTCAGATCTCCTAGTTCTAATTCTAGATCTAAAACTGGGGCCTGGTTTTCAAAAATATCTTATGACTAAGACATGCCTATAATGGTTATATGACATATCATAGTCGTAAGGTATGTAAATGAAAGTGGCACAAGTTACAATATTTAATAACTTTGTCGTAAACGTAAGACCACTGGCGACATGTTTTATGATGGTCTTATGATTGCCATAAAAGTTACGGAATACATTTACTGCATTTATCTTTGCACATGCAGCTTCATATGCATATTTTTGTTGTTGTGTTGCCTAGTCTACCAAATAGGCATTATTATTCCTCACCACTTCGTCGATTGAAATCTGAATGTCATGCGACGTAAAAGTCGGACTCCTTTTCTACTCATGATTGCGTCTAATAAATATCTAAAAAAAAATTTATCCTTATATATAAAAAAAAGAAGAAGATGTGGTATCATTGCAAATGAGACAACTCTCCACAAGTGACTAAAATGACACAGATATTAACAAATAATTTCAAACAAATTATTAACACAAATTTGAATTTCATTTGATTTATTATTTCATGTTCAGTATAATGCAACAATAAAATATTCCTAAATAGTAGGAATTGTAATAATCATTTTTTAAATATTTTCTTAGGTTTACCGTTGTGTTTATCATTTTTAATCATCATTCAAAAAAAAAAAAAAAAAAAATGTTCACTTATGACAGTTATAGGAGTAGCATAGGTAAAAAAAGGACACCTTTGAGGTTGCACGGTAGTATTTCCTGGTCCATAGGGATAAAGAAAGCCTTTTTTGAATTTTACCACTTTCTAACACTGACCAAAATTCTACGTACTCAGTTGAATGAGGTACATTAATTATTATATTCATAAAGTTATTTTAATATGTATGATGACCGTTTATATTTTTTATTTGATATTTTTGTAAACCTATGTCTTTGATGGCTTTGGTGTCTTTTTTTTTTTTATCATGCAGTGAAAACAAAACTTTTAAAAAATCTCAAAAAATCATTTTCATCTTTATGTAAAACCACTTCATATTTTTCTACACCTGATTCATCCCTAAGCTTTGGAAAGTATGTTCAGTAGATACTGTATTTTGTTTGAAAAATCACACTGTTCATATACATTGACTTCAGTAGTGTATACAAAAGAGCAACCTAACTACCGTGCTACCGTGATTTTCAGTATATGACATCGGTGTTCCTGTTGTTCAGTTGTTTTAATCTTAAAGTTGATGTTTTACCTAGGTTTTAGTTTGTTACTGGGATTTGTTTTTGCTTAATCGAATCGACTGTTGAACAGCGGCATGCTACTGTTGATTTTATTTATACATCATATGATAGTCATAAGATAGTCATAGAATTTGTCTTATGATATACATTGTATCTTATGACATATCTTACTAGACTACTTTCGAAAACTAGGCCCCTTGTCTAAAGATAACTATTTGTTTACATTAACTTATGTTTTTGCGCAATGTTGTGGGTTTTTTTCTTTTCTTCATGTAACCACTTTCATTATATTGCTTCTGACTTTTGTTTGTAAAAAAACATCGTTTCGTAGATTTTTGCAATTGAGTATTAAACTAGGAAAAATATGTACTTTGTTGAATATTTATTAATGCTATATACGAATACATTAGTTGAAAAATCATTTAAAAGAACAGTTTACTGATAAGCAGACATGTAACATATTTGCCACTACTGCTGCCTCTATTCAGCCCCGAATAACACAGAACCTATTGTGTTAATATAGATTAAAAAACCTCATCATCTACTTTACTTTTTCTTATTCGAGCATCATTGATGTGTATTTTATAATGAAAACGCGCGTCTGGTGTATAAGTTGGTATTCCTGAAATGATTATTTATTTAGTCTCCCAAATATCTGTCGTAGGCGGAATAGCATCATAAGGCCGCCGCTGCTTCCTTGCAAACGGTTTCAATCTTCCGGAGCACATGAAAAGAGAAGCATATCAAAGTGGACATGTTTGGGTTCGTCCGGATTTATGCATTCGACTGGTTCCAAGTCATCAACACAGGGGTCGGGTTAAAGAAAGAAAAAACAATTACAATTGAAAACCAAAATGGACTTCCTTGATGGCCGCGCACCCTGATCCTCGTTTCATGATTTTTTTAAATGCTGATGCAAGACATTCAGCTGTGTTGGTAACTGTAACTGCTACCGTTCTGGCCTTCATGTTTGTGTGTTGGTAAAGGTCAGATAATTATAAGATACATGTAAGCAATCTGTCTTTCTAAACAAACTTTATATACATTTGAACTTGACAAAGTCCGTAATATCATCAAATTGACATTTTCCACGTTTTGCCGTTTTTTTATGGCCAGCAGCTGAATTTTTTTAATTATCATTTAGTCCACCCATATACCAAATTTCACGCTTGTATCACTCTTCTTCTTGTTCTAAGGTATATTTTGGGGGCCATAAAGAAGGGAGGGGTTTACCATAGAACCCTATGGGATTTTATTTTTTAGATTTTCAAATGATTATAACTTGATAAGTCGAAGTGATAGACACGACCCGTCTTCAGAAATGATCACAGGACAATAAAACAAATAAAATGAAATAAAAGGGAAGTCCCTGGGGTTCACCCCACCCCTCCAATGTGAGAATGTGCTATCATCTTGTAAACGGTCGAGAGATCCCCACCCCTAAATTATACATATTCTTGTATGGGACACTTAAACAAATCAAATAAAATAAAAGGGAAGTCCTTGGAGGTCACCCCCAACCCCTCTTGTTTGAAAACTTGTAAACGGTCAAGATCCCAACCCATAAACCATATATATTCGTGTATGGAACAATAAAACACATTAAATGAAATATAGGGAGAGTCCATGGGGGTCACCTCAACCCCCTCATGTTTGAAAAACTTTTTTAATGGTTGAGATTCCCAACGCTAAATCATATATGTTCTTTTATAGGACAATAAAACAAATGAAATGAAAAAAAGGTATTTCCTTGTGGGGTCACCCCCAAACCCCTCTTGTTTGAAAACTTGAAAACGGGCAATATCCCCACCCCTAAACCATATATATGCTTGTATGGAACAATAAAACACATTAAATGAAATATATGGAGAGTACATAGGGGTCACCCCTCCCCACATGTTTGAAAAACTTTTTAAATGGTTGAGATCCCCACCCCTAAACCATAAATGTTCTTGTATGGGATAATAAAGGAAATCAAATGAAATAAAAGAGAAGTCACCCCCACCCTGTTCAATTTGAGAATGTGCTGTTATCTTGTAAACGGTCGAGATCCCCACCCCTAAACCATATATATTCTTGTATGCGACAATAAAACAAATCAAATGAAATAAAATAAAAGGGAGGTCCCTGGGGGTCACCCCACTCCCTCATGTTTGATAAAATGTAGACGGTCAAGATCCCCAACCCCTAAACCATATATATTCTTGAATGGGACAACACAACAAATCAAATGAAATGTAGGTGAAGTCCATGGGGGTCACCCCCACCCCTTAAGTTTGATAAATTGTAAACGGTCAAGATCCTAAACCATATATATATATACTTGTATGGGACAACAAAACAAATGAAACGCAAAAGGGACCATGGGAATGGCGAAATATCGGAGCTTTGTTTGGGAGACTTCGTAACAACATCCTGTTACAATTACTTCTTGTTGTAATTGCTTTTACGGCTATGATCTGACCGCTGTGCGATAAATTCCTGAACAGACACAGAAACAAAACAAATCAATCGAAACATTAAGAGAAGACACCATTAACCGAGGAATAAAATGCAGCGTTTGAAACAAATATTAACAAAACTACTAGTATATGCTATACAGGTATATACAAATAATTTAAAATTGGATTTCATTCTCATTTTTATTTATGCTATCTGTTTGTACACTTTTACTTTCCCTTTCAAAGATCTAAAAGATATAACCAGATTCTATTTTTCATATGGGCTTTAAGCAGAATAAGTATCACAAGTGACAAAAAGTTAATATCTTCGATATCAAAATCAGATAAATAAAGATTTGTCATCATTCACACTTTTTTATACAACAACTATATTACCTTACTGGTATCGAAGTTATGATACGAAACGAACCTGTCCTTAGCAAAAAATGAATTCCAGCAGTCCAGATTTTAAAATTATACACAATTTCGTGTCTTCATTTTCATGATGCGAATTATATCTAACCAAAGACCCGGGCAAACAACAGTTTAAATAGTGTTCCCGTAATCTTAAATAGTTTTTGATGTGATGTCAAAAATACTCCGACTGAGAGATTTTATTTGGGTTTTATTCTAAATCGATTTATGACTTTTTAACAAGGCATGGTTACAGCACTATTTTCCAAAAGTTATACAACCGATAATTCGAGCTCGGTCAGAAAGAACATATTTCCTTCATTTGAGAGTCGTTTTGCAGTCATATGTTTCTGTTTGCCTCGGTTAGTCTTATAATTTTATCTTGTATACATTTTGTTCAAGACATAGATGTGCAGAAACACTGTATTCATCTGCAGTCAGTTTGTATTCTACGTAGCAATACAATTCAATTTTAATAACATATCTCTAGTTAATTGGTAAAGAATAAAAAGATATATTCGTATTGCTAAGTTTTATTGCGCTCTAGTTGTGGAAAAGCAAAAGCAAAAACTTACTTCTCTCAAAGCTGATTTACTTCAGTAATTGATTTATTACGACTTGATTTTTCATTTAAAATTTTTATTCATATCCATTTCGGGTTTTCAAATATTTGTATAGTTTAAAGAACATCATTTTTTTTTTCTTATTGATAAATTATTCGCATTAAAATATTCAATTTCTGTTAATGACAAACTAAGCATCAGTTTCTTGTACCAATATATGTACCAATCAAATATATCCATTTAAACCAGTATACATGTATAAGTACTTGAAAAATTAATAGTCATCTTAGAAATATTTTGTAAAGAATATAAATTAAATGCTCTACAATTTTAGGAAAGCTGCTTATCACTTTTATCATATAAATTCTAAACTTAAAGTAATATTTCCTTGTTACCTTCAAATACTGTAAATAAGTTTGTCCTTGAAATTGATATTTTTTTAACTATTGGTTTGTAAACATATATGGCGAAAAGAATTAACCAAATATAAAGATATGTTGCTTATGACAACGTTGTTTGGGATCGAAGTGTAACTGTTATATTGTGTGCTTGATCCTGGATTTTTTCCAAATCAGTCTCTTGTCCGTCACTCAAAATGACACTTTTAATTTTCCTTGGAAAATATTTATCTAAATACAAATTCATTTTCTCCTGACCAACTTTTAATTTTCTTTGTTCGACTTTTTTCCGAATGTCTGTCAACAAGGCGTAAATACTTTTCCGCTCATCGATTTCGGCATCTTCAAAATATCTAACGGCTTCTTTTGGATCAGTAAGATACCCTCTGTTTCCGTTCACTACTTTTTCAAGCATTTCAGGTTTTTCACGATAGGTATGAGAAATCTTTGGCCTCAAATCAACGCGATATCGAACTCAACGCTTTCTGTGCCTTTAAGATGGTCTGTTTTGGTTTTTAGTTGCAGCATTGTAGGTATACATGTTGCAGGTCTTTGCTTTTTTATAACAGGTCTCCGCACTGTCAATTGTTTTCTTAGAAGATCTTCTAAAGAGTCAGTTGATTCGTTAACATTGTTATGTTTTGTATCATATATCTTTCGTTCATTTGCAAGCAGTCTACTTAGATTAAACAATAACAATCTTGAAATTTATACAATAAAAAAGTCAAAATGAACATCAGGTAAGACGCTTGCACAACTCTAAAAGTTTGTTAAACACGACATAGGTTATATGACTTATTTCAATTATTTAAAGCATATATTTGAACTCTCTGTTGTAATTAGTCATATAACCTTATGTCGTGTTAAAAGAAATTTAAAATTGTGCAAGCGTATTACATGATGTTTGGTTTGACTATTAATGATGCCTTTAAATAAAGGGTGTTTAATAAACATTCATAACTCATAATTTTAAAACAAATCTGACAACGCTATGGCTAAAAAATAAAACGACGTAGAGGACTAGCACATTCACAAAACACTACATCGAAAACTTAAGATTCAGCAACACGTTACTCTCCAAAAACTGGGAATGGAAAAAGGGGCTACAGACGGATATGCAGTTCCTGCTCCACCTATGACAATCGTTGTGTTGCTCACGGAAGTAAAGCTCATTCGGATCGGTGATGCAAAGATGTACCACCATTGAGGATAAATGGACGATATTGTGGTTACACAACTTTAACCTGTACCTGTTGTCTTCTGTGACAAATAGATATTTCATATCAGCAAACCAACTCGTGATAATGTCCGTTGAACTCTCCGTTTCATTTATATAACAATGTTTCTTTCATTTAAACAATTTTGAACAATAAATCCGAATTGGCATGATTCTTACCGGTAAATGGAAATAAATAAAACTGTCGCCACAGCAGGAGAATTGCTCTGTTTCTAAATAAGGATAACATTGAGATACTGTCGAAACATCTTTCTAAAGTTGACTCTTTGATGAATAGTACACATCGGTGTATTTGTTGTCATCTTTAACATTAAAAAAATAGGAATGATGCGATCAGATCCACCATAAAAAAACAACAACGTTAAAGCACTAAAAAGAGAGAGGCGAAAGATACTAAAGGGACATTCAAATTAATCCTCTATCAATGAAATCATGATAGGAATACAAATATCGTTTCATTTGAGAGATATAAACTCTATGTACAGGCGTTGCTAGAATGCTGCTACGTAGAAATAAAAAGTTCACAATAAGAAACTGAAATTATCTCTTCTGTCGCAACGTTTTGTCTTGTTTTCAACCGACGCTTAGTGTAAATTTCTAGATGCAAGTCAAGATACGAGGCATACGGAGGACTTCAAAAAGTATTTTCATGTTGGTATCATATGGATATAACTTAAAGAGTCGATTGATACCAAGGGAACATTCATGAGTCATAATTTGAAAATAATCTGACAACGCTATGGCTTAAAACGAAAACGACGTAAAGACTAACAAATCCATAAAACACTGCAATGAAAACTGAAGATTAAGCAACGCATATCTCTTTAGAAACTGGAAGTGAAATATGGTGCACTGGAATTGTATGCAGTTCCTGCTCTACCTATGACTACCGTTTTGTTGTAAATGGAAGCAACGTCTCATTCGGTGATACGTATAGATTATCAGGGTTTCTACACATTGATATCATAAAATATCAGTTTGGAGCCACAATGTGAACTTTTTTTGCGAGTGAGTGCAGAGAACGAGCTAAACAGCTTCACATTGTGTCGAGCGGCTGATATTTTATGATATATATACGAAGAACATCCGATTATCTGTTTATCGTTCTATTACTTGTCTTTTTCCCCTCCCTAAGACAGTTTTATACTTCTCGAAAACAAGCTTGAAAACGTCTCCTCACACATTGTGACGTCGCTGATAACTTCTCATCAGACATTGTGACTTCGCTGATTACTTCTCAGACATTGTGCCGTCGCTGTTAATGTCTGTTCTAGTCTCAAAGTCGTGATATGAGAATCACAGAGCGACTGTGCAGGGTGATATAGACGTGGGGACGATAGTATGACAATCGAGGAAAAAAGGATAAGAATATGGTTACACAACATAAACATGTACCTGTGGTCTTCTGTTACAAATAGATATTCCATATTAGCAAACCAACTCATGATTATGATCTTTGAACTCGCCATTATATTTAAATAACATTTATATAACCATACTGTGGTCTATTTGAAAAATTATGAATGAATTGTAAAATCCTTTGATATTCTATATAAGATATCAAAAATATTATTTGCAATATGCCACCCACACCATATTTAATTACCACAATATAATATTACAGAGTGCTCTGTGGTTGCAATATGAAACTCTTGTCTTTCATTTAAACAATTTTGAACAATAAATACGAATTGGCATGATTCTTAAATGGAAATAAATAAAACTGTTGCGACAGCAGGACAATTGCTCTGTCTCTAAATAAGAATAAACATTGTGATATTGATGAAAGGTCTTTCTAAAGAATAATATTCATCGTTGTATTTGTTGTCATCTTTAAGGACATACGATACAGTTACAGGGGAGGTTATGACGTTTCTAACGTAAAATGTTATTTTCGCGACGTCAAACTATGACATATTATGAAAAAGTGCATTTTTCGACTGATTTTTATCATTCAAACTGCTTGAACTTGATAACAAGTTTATGACATTGGATTACGTATGAAGATTATTTGTACCAATTTTCAAGAAAGTGTCAATAATGCAATTTCTTTTAAATTTGATAAATATACAGCAAAAAAATACGTTTTTTTTTTCAATCATGAATATTTGATAAATATGAGTTATTTGTAAAAATATAATGCATCAATTTTAAGGACATTTTTATAAAAAGAAATTACAAATAATTTAACAAAAAACAGCTTTTCTTATAAAAAAAAGTTATGTATTATTTCTGTCAAAAGGAAAACACGTCTACCAATCCAAATTTTGTGCACATATCAGAAATTTTGACCTCAATTTACTCAAAAAGTAGCACATAAAGGTATATATTTTTTTTACATATTTGATTTAATCAGGTAAAAAATAGCTTATTTGCGAATTTTCATAAAAAATTTCAACACTGGATCAAAACTGTATTGTATGCCCTTAACAGTGAAAAAACGTGAAAGCAATAAATGATTCTTAGAAATAATTCATAATTATTATGAAAAATGTACAATTTCCTATATGTTGCCTTGTAAATTGTTTTTTTCAAATATTTTGTTTATTTGTTTTTAATTATTTTGTTAAATGTGTTATTCGAAAATATTTTTTTATTTGATGTTAAAAGTCCTATTTCTAAATCAAACGTACTTGGCTAATTTCATTTTATATAAACTTATTACAATTTTATCCAATTTTTTGTAACTCATTTTCTAATAATTTAATTTCGGATGTAACGCTTCTTCTTATTGGCTGACAGTGTTTTGTCTATCATCTCATAGACATAGTTTTGTCATGTGACTGTGACGTCATCAACGTTTTTTTTTTAATTTCTCCGGCTTAAAATGGAATTTATAATTAAAATTTTAATTATAAGTAATGACTGTAAATTTTTTTCAGTCTATTCGAAATAAAATAAAAAATGAGGTGCACACTTTAAAATTATACGCAGGTTATTCAGTGTCCACAACATTTTTTATGATATTTCTCATAGACAGAAAAAATATTACATTCATTTCTTAAATAGTTTGAAAACCGATTAAAATTATACAGGAAACATTTCAATTTATCTAAACGGATAACACGACTTCTTTGTTACATAGAAAATAAGACATTTTCACAAATATCACGCTATCACAACATGTGTCTTTGGATTTATTTGCCTCGATGTTAAAGGAAAAACAGATGTCACTTTTGTTATTTTGGTTGCTTGATGCTTCATTTTTTCCTACAGATAATTCATTTGCTTAGTTATACTGACATCTCAAAAAACCCTTAGTTTGCCATAAACTTAAAGTTTCATTCTCAATATTTAAAATTCTATTGCTATCAAAATACCACATAGTTTGTCAAGACATTCGGTTTCTCGGTCGAAATGCATACTCTTCCTAGCAATTACGAGGTTGTGAGGCTTTATAAAATGTCTAAAATGTGTTACAAAGCCGGCTAACACAATCTATACATGGGATTAGAAACAAATCTTAGATTTTTTATAAAATTACAATATTTAATATCAATAAACTTACAGAAAATAAACATATTAACACACACAAAAGTCCAAATACTTGAACGTTCATACCCTCTGGGATGAAACGTCGTACGGCAGCTATATCGACCAAGTTGTTGTAAAAACTCATCAAAGATACAAGGCTTGCTTATAATTGTGAACGTCAGACGCACGTTTCATCAACATAACTCTCACAAGGACTGCTGGAATAAAAACAGTAAGAGCGACAAATCAAATATATAATTGAAGAGCTTTTAAAACCAAAAATTTCGAAATGCAATATTTTAAATCAGTGGTTCGAATAATTCAGCATCCTGTTTATAATGAATTTATTGGATTTGAACACACCAATATTTTTTTATGTCAACACAAAAAGGACTTACTATTTGACTTCTAATACCCTTGATAACTAAACGTCGGCCCTTGATTATTTGGCTATAATTCTGGTCTGATTCGGTTTTATCACCTCTTGATTATTTGTCCGGTATTTGGCTATAATGCTGGTCTTATTCGGTTTTATCAGCTCTTCTATATAAAGTATAAAGTTTTTGGTTCCAAATACTTTGTGCATCTGGTACGGTAAAATTGGCTATGTTAATGAAATTGTGTAGATTAATAATATCTGCTTTCCATGTTTCTCGCTATAAACCTTACTAATACTTAAAAGCCTTGCCCAAAATATAAAGAATTACTAATAGTAAACAAATATAATATAATTCATTTGACAATACATCTTGCAATCATAATTGATGACTCATTTATCAGGACTTTGATTTAAACTACTCGTACTATATCATTTTTCAAGATTTGAATCAATACTATTATTATATTTCCCTTTTTAACCAGAAAAGGTTGATGAAATATCATATTGTCATGCTGTGGGCCTTTTTAAGCTTAATATACCAATGAGTTTTGCTCTTTTTTGGGAAAACCATATAGTGCCCTGTATTTTTTCATATCCTCTTTCTTTGTTTTCTTTTGTCTGATTAACTTGATGCCATACCCTTCCCCAAATGATGTATTAATACATCCCCTCAACAAACAAAAATCTCTTAATAGATATAAGAAGATGTGGTTTAGTGACAATGAGACAATTCTTCATCCAGATCACGATTTGTAAAATACTGATCTGAGAGTACTCTCAGTTACTGGCAGCTAGGTCAAAACCAGTAACAAATAACCAAAAAAATCATGCATTCTAGACTACAATAACTAAGTTCGCATGATCCAACATCCAATGAATTTAGAATATCGATGTCACTAACATTTAGAGAAACACATTGACCTTGTGCAAAGATAATCGAGATCATAGAGCCATGAATGTGGATATGTATAAAAAATGATGATTAGTTTGATTTTGATTCACTGATAACAAAATGAAAACAATATTCAAATTACAGTGTTGAATTGGTAACCTTTGAGAAGATGGGAACTGTATCTAAATTTCTGGGCGCGGTAAATATCATTTCCGTAAAAAATAGGATGTGCTATCCCGTTTGAGATGGCACGTACTATTTTCATTCCGGAATTTAGGTTGCTCTTTTGTTTACCCTTCTGTCAATGTATCTGAACCGTACGATTGGACAAAAGGTGCAGTATCTACGGAACATATTTCCCGAACTGAGGATGAATCAAGTGTAGTAAAGTATGAAATAATTTTACATTGAGATAAAATGAATTTTTGAGATTTAAAAAAAGGTAATCACTACTGCTTGATAAAAGACATACAAGCACTAGTGACCTATGGTTTATAAAGATAGCAAAAAGTAAACAGTCATGACACATATTAAAATTTCTTTCTGAATATTACAATAAAAATGTGTATATAGAATTTTGTGCAGTTTAAAGTAAAATCACAACAAATACTGAACTCCGAGGAAAATTCAAAACGGAAAGTCCCTATTAGAAAGTGATGAAAATTCTATAAAGGCTACCAATATCAGGAAAAATACTACTGTGCTCCCTTGAAATATGTTTTGAGTACATCAAAACTTCCAAACCAAAACTGTGTATATATGATAGAATGTGGTTAAGTTTTTAAGTAATTTCCACGACCTAATAATTTACAAGTAATACATTGATAACGATCATCAAAATCCAAAACGTCACATTATAAGTGAAAATCACAAAAATTATCCGAGGAAAATTCATAAGGAAAGTCTATAATCAAATGGCAAAATCAAAAGCTCAAATAGTTATTAAAGGTACCAGGATTATAATGTAATACGCCAGACGCGCGTTTAGTCTACATAATAAAATTGAGAATGGAAATGGGGAATGTGTCAAAGAGACAACAACCCGACCAACTAAAAAACAACAGCAGAGGGTCACCAACAGGTCTTCAATGTAGCGAGAAATAAGACTCATTAGTGACGCTCAGATCAAAATAGTTATAAAAGCAAGTATAAAGTTGAAGAGCGTTGAGGTTCCAAAATTCCAAAAAGTTGTGCCATCAAACGAATGAATAACACCTGTCATATTCCTAACTTGGTAACAGGCATTTGTAGAACATGGTTAATAAATCCTGGTTTTATAGCAGCTAAACCTCTCACTTATATGACAATCACATCAAATTCCAATATATTGACAAAGATGTGTGCACAAAACAGACATGATAGGTAAAAAATGTCAATAATAGGGGTACAGCAGTCAAAAATTTTTTATAATCTTAATCACAAAAGACACGGGCATAACACACGAGTTGTGATACATAATACTGCAAGATGGTACCAAAGGGACATCACCGTCCAAGAAAGAACAAAATAGCAATTTGGGAACGAACCATCGCCCAACTTGTCGTACAGTTTTGTGCAGAGTTTTCCGTGTCAAACTGAAATAAATATATTTAGAAAAGAACAGTTATTATCGTTTATATTTGATTTATTAAAGACAGTATATTCAGACATTTTTTTGATTTTTCAACAAAATATGTCTTTTATGAGTTTGGCCATAAACGGTCGGTGATTCACTAAACAAGTCTGCTATTACAGGGGCGCAATCGGTTCATATAACCTGTCGATTAACCTTCTTGCCGAATCAAATATTAATGTTATCAAGGAGGAAATCAACAGCTTTAATCTTCCCATCGCATCTCCAGTAAGTATATCTAGCATATTTACCTTTCTTATCAGAGAAGAAGGCTTCAAATGAGTTGCAGGCAAATATATTTGCAATCAGATTTATCAAACTGCATTTTAATTAAATAAGAAAACTTCTGTTTGATGAGATTGTATGGGGTGTGGTGTCAAGCGTTGGAAAATCAAAGCTACCAACCGAATCAAAAGGCCCATCAAATGCACATTATTTATCCAACACATACAAACAATTGTTCCAAAAAACTAATGATAGTAGTTCAAAGCGCTGAAACATAAGACGCAAAGCACTTACTATTCAATATATACTTCAAACTAACAAAACACTTCATAAAGAAAGACTCAACACCGTCGTTTGTTTATCATTTCACCACAATCGCAAAGACCCATTTTGTATTACATATAAAACACCAATGTCCAATTTTCTGTCATCGCCCGCTGACATCACATATAAAACACAATCTAAAATAGAAAAGTATTAGATGTGTTATAATTGCCAATGAAACAACTATCCATCTGTTGAAATAAAGTGGATCCAAGCAATTATGAATTGAAAAAAAAATCTTTACAGTTATACAGATCATATGTACTATTAACTACACTGCATGTACTTTATTCTGAGGTGAACGGTGTGTGGTTGGAAAACAATACTGTACTTTCAGAAAGGCGAAACTTGAATGACAATTCTAGACTCCTTATATAACGCGTAAATCATAGCAAGAGATTATTATGATTAATATTAACTAATGAGGTAATAACTTACTGTTTATACAATCAAATTAAATATTTGTGCGACTCTCCAATCCTCACTATCAACCGTTTTACTGATATCATTAGCTCTTTCATTTTCTAAATCACAGTAAATGTTGAAAGATAATGATAAGGAATAGTATGGATTTCGAAATAATGCTTTTTGTATCTTACCTAACGATTTACTTTTTGTATCCTATCTAAATAACGATTTATTTTCCTGATGAAACTCAAAATGAAAAAAAATGAAACTACCCATCGTAATAATTATGTCGCATTTTGATCGTCAAGTAAATACTTTTTATTTTGGTTTTTGCCCGAGAAACGGTTTTTAAAAGAAAAAGTCTAACTATATTGATTTGAGCTATCTCCAAGTAGAACTTTGTGCTACTTCACTTAATGTCAACATCTTATATAAAATCTCGTTTTCTATATCGATATGTTGATGCAACTGTCATATAAGTGAAAGGTTTAGCGCTATAAAACCGGGTTCAATCCACCATTTACTACAAAAGAAAATGCCTGTACCAAGTCAGGAATATGACAGTTGTTGTCCATACGTTTGATGTGTTTAGGCTTTTTATTTGCCATTTGATTATAAGAACTTTCCGTTTTGAATTTTCCTCGAAGTTCATTTTTTTTTGCGATTTTACTATTTGCGTATATGCTCGATCGCTAATTTTAGTAAATCAGAGCAAATAACAGCAGACAATTTACTGCAATAACCTTATTTACGATAATAAACCAAAGAATTATTTTCCATCAAGATCTTGAACTCTAATAACACTTGTAATCATTTGTATCCTGAAATGGGAATACGCGATCTAATTCTAGTTTCTTTTTCCATGTAGCAAAATTTGGACATGTATCTAGGCTGATTGCCGATTACGGTAGTAATAGAAATAACTCGGCCTATGAGCTGAGCTAATTAAAGATTTAGCTGCAATACATGGAAAATAAGCAACATAACATTTAATCAGGAAAATAAATCGTTAACTCTATCAATAGACAAATAAAATTGAAAATGGAAATACGGAATGTTTGGGTTCCATACTATAACTAGCCGTTTTAATTCAGTACCAAAACTTCTACTCATATTTTAGGAAACAAAATCATTCAACGATCATTGATGAAGAACGATTGCTTATCAGATTATTTTTTTAATTTGGACTTTTGCCAAATCTATTATCGAAATTCAAAATAACTTTTATCACGGCAAAATTTTACTAGTGGCCTGAAACATTTGGTTGAAATGTACGGACCAGATGTAATTCAAAGTCTAAGGCAGTATAACAAACCAATGTACCTTCCCATTGAAATCCTAAGAAAGTCTATATCTGTAGACAGATATCTGTGTGTAAATAACCAGACTTACGGTAAAATTAAACAGATACATATTTCGTCAACATTCTAGTAGGAAGTGGCGCTGATGTTTAACGGCAATCTTTTTGAAGCTGGCAAGCAAATAACCGTTCTTTCTCCAGTGACATTGCTGCTTGTAGTAAAGGCACAAATCGATTGAATAAAGCTCACGCCTTGCGAAGATATTTCTAAGGCACGGATGAGCATACGCAGGGTAACCATAATACTCTGCAGATTGTTGACGAGGCAGATTTGAGGTCAGATTCCAGCTGTCTAGATTTTGACAGAACCTTAATGGTACAAATAAGTCTCATTTTTGCGAATCTTCTTCTCGTTTTCGGAACCTTTAGCGACGGCATTTCCATCATATTCCTTTAAGGTAACCAACCAAGCAAGGAAAGAATCATCAATACCAATTTTATTGTTTCGTCTTTTAAATTAATTTGTCTATAAGGGTAAAAATCAATATAAGGGCTAGCGTATTTTATGGTCGGACGAATTTTGATAGTTTGTTTACATTTTTTAATGAGTCTTTGTTAATGATATAAAGAAACTAAGGTTTCAACTCCCTGAGGCAAAGTAAGCCGTAGATGGATTTCGTTATTTTGTTAGGTTATTTTTGTCATATAGCTCTTCAGTTGTTCCGGTCATTTTAAATCCTTGGCATTGAAATATTTGACTTTGGGCGTTCCTGATGAAGGGAATCCCGTAAAGTGCTGCATGAAATGTACATAACGTGTTTTCTTCTTCATTTTTTTACATCACTGGGTCGATACCTTTGATGGTGGGCTATCTGTCCCCTAAGGTATCATCGGCTCATTAGTCAGTACTTCAGTACTAACATATATAATAATTAACAATCCGTTATAAAAATGTCCGTTTATAAATTTTGAAATAACAAAGAAATGTTTCAACTCACTCAAGGTAAGTTGGCCGATAATGCATTCGGCAATTTTCTTAGATTATTTTTGTCATATAGCTCTTTATTGATTCAGATCTTGTAAATCCTTGGCTTACAAAAATTTCGTTTTGAGTATTACCGATAAAGGTTAATCCCGAAAAGCGCTTCGAACGCATGGGATTCATATAACGTGCTGTTTTCATTTATGAATGGTGCGTTGTATGCAACTACCTTCACTTTTGAACATCAAAATGACCCCTTCTTTTATCTTTGGTTTAAGGCTGTCCTGTTCTTGGATTAGTTTCAACATCAATTCTCCTAATTTGTTGTTTAATATGGTTTAGAATACCTCTACGGTATCAGCAAGAAATTGTCATGATTGATATTACATGTATCTAATTATGTAATAACTATGTTTATCCAATCAATCTAGACAATACCATATAGTTTTCTTTCTTATTATTTCAGCACACATGCTTTTAGTAAAACAATACACGTATTTCTGGGTGTCCTTTATAAAAGCTTTGATAAATATTATTGTTATCTCATGTAATATTAATCGAAAAAAAATTAACATTAACATTTATAATTATATCAATCAATGATAATATATGAGTATTCGGAATCTTTTATTAAATGAACGAAAGTAACCTGTATTATATGATAAAAAAAGACACATAACTCCCTAGCTAAATACATTGAGCTGGTTGATTTAAAAACAATATTGCCAAATCAAAGGCCCAATCAAATCAAACGAATGTAAAAAAAATAATTGCCATATTCCTGACCAAGTACAGATATTTGATGTGTCAAAGACATCAACAAAAAAAGACCATAAAATACGAAAAGACCATACATTTTAATAGCAGAAATTGCTTGTTTTCAAATTATGAAACGAAACTGGTGGTGATATACTATATGGTATTGTCTGTTGTTTTTTTCTATGGTCGGGTTGTTGTCTCTTTGGCACATTCCCCATTTCCATTCTCAATTTTATTCATTATGTAGGGACTTTTCGTTTTGAATTTTCCTTGGAATTTTTTTTTTATTTCACTCTTCGTGTAAAAGAAAATTTAGGATGTGTCAATTACCTAGTATAATCAAAGATTGTGTTTGGAAACTTTGAAATGACGTCAAAATGCATTACCAAATTGGTTTTAAAAGCGTAAATTAAGGCTGTGAACTTTTTTTAATCATTACAGGTTTATTATTAAATTTCGAAGCAGGAACAGAATATAAAATTGATAAAATTGAAAATGGAAATTGGGTATATGTCAAAGAGACAACAACCCGTTTAAAGAGCAGTAAACATGTACGTATGCATGTTTGCCATACAGAATTTGGCATGAAATAAAAAGAAATGCATTGCAATTGGAAAAGAATGTTAAGATAGTTAACCAACTTTTTAAAGTTTCATTTTTACATTCGTATGGATTTACTTTACAACAGTATCTTTTTCTTTATTAACATTCCTTTCCGTTTTCCTAGCTCATCAGTCGGTTTTATTTATTTGTTGCGTGTTATTCCTGTTTGTTTGCTTTGACATTAGTTTTGTTACAATTCGCTTCATTAATTTGTTTTTTTGAATTTTTGATGTTTCATGACTATAAGAAACGATAGCCTGAAGATAAAAGAATAGATAACTTTTAAGTCTCATGCAAGTGTATTTCTCACTTCTAACGCACAATTTGTACATAAATTAATGAAAAGTGCGGGAAACCGATCGTGAATAGCAGCGTGGTGAAACAACCTAAAAGGAATATGTGACTTCGCATGAAAAAAAAACATAGTAAGTTACATATTATTTCATTATGTATCGTTTTATTATTATAATATCTTTATACATTTGTATTTGTTAATGTTTATTACTTATATCAAGTTTAATACGATTTCTAAAATTTAACAAATGATATACGAATACCATTCGCCCAACATTTGGTTTTTTTTTCACAAAGTTCCTCATGGTCGTTCTAAAAGTTAAAATATGACCCGTTAGAGTACATCAACAAAATTATCTGTCCTACGTTATCATGGTTATGAGTCTTTACATTAAAATCATCCTAATGCATACTTTGTTTTTTAAATGAGTGAAAGAAATGTGAAAAGTCATACCAATCAGAATTACATCTATAGCTTTAGATAGTGAAGTAGCAAGAAACTTTTTTGTTTTCTCTGTTGTTATTTCTTATTACGACCGTATTTAACTTTTTCTGTCTATTATTAACGCTGTCTTATCAACATGTACCCTTAACATATCAAAATAATGGAAATTGAAGCAAGATTGTATTTTTTAAATACGTTTTAAGAACACTAAAAATATAAGCTAGTTATTGTTTGGTGTAGAAGTCCATCTGCAGGGTACATTTTATTCTGGGCCTAATTGTCATGGATCATTCATAATGCTAGATTTGTGTTATAATTGTATCGATTACCTCTTGTCATCATTAGTCGAGACATTTCAGCGATTGTAATTGCTTTTAATTAATAAAACTTAAAGTTTGATTTCGAGTTGTGCTTTGTATTTTAGTGACCTAAATTGGTACCAGAATAAAAGTGGTCTGAAGTTTCAGGCGCATGTTTGCATTCATAGTTGCCATTGATATGGATGCTTCAATGACTGCTTTAAACCCGTAAATGTTTATTTATCGCAGGATGTTTAAAAAGTGTATCCTATGCATTTTGTATATAAACATTAAAAGGTGCACATGTCTGTCAGGCATGGTTCACTAAAGCACGTCCTCAAGTTTAATTAGAGTGCATTGACCTGCGCCTAGATATCGAGATGTTATCAAATTTCATACTATTATAAATTGGATTAATGTTGTAGCCCAACTATAAAAGAAACGATAACTTCTCAAGGTTTATGCCCCCTTTTGTAGCTATGTGAATTACGACATTTTCAAACTGTAATACTATCAAAACAGCAAAGATAATGAATAGTGGAGATAAACCATTTTGTACATATACCAAAGGATAACGTCCTGCAAAGCTTTATATTTTATTGTTTCGCTGCATTTAATAGCAAAATGGGATTTTGTGGCAAATAAATCCATGAGTTTTGTAGAAAATCCACAGCCTTTCCCCTTTTACTCTCATATTTGACAATTCTGTGCTTGATAAATAGATGATTATTGCATGCAGTGCTAGCAATGATTTCCTTAAAGCAAGTTTATAAATTTAGATATTGGTTGAAACAAATATAAATATGGACTAATTCAAGTACACCTTCTAGGGTGCGCTCGACTTAAATAAATCAGCACGATATTTTTTGGAATTTAAAAGTTGTTAAGAACTTTTTCTAAAAAATAAACACTAGCACATCATAGAAAAACAAGTGAGTAATCTATGTTTGAAATTTTATAATAACTAAAATTTCTGTATTAAAATCTGTGTATTTTCTACAAAAACCTTAGTTTTATTTGCCACAAAATCCCCTTTTTTCTATTAAATGCAATTAAACTATAAAAGATAAAAAAATTCAGAATCAAAGTTTTGGAAATTGAAAATTTGAACTGTTAGAGTAAAAAAAAACTGAGGAATCAGTACGCCTTATTTTAATGGAAAATAAATGACCAATCAAAACAAATTATCAGTCAGAAATAGGTTTTAAACTATGTGGTACTTTTTGTGTTTTCCTGTTGTAGTAAAGTATTTTACTTGACAAAATTTCATATTTTTTTGTTATTTTGATGCTAGTATATCAATAAACTCATCATAAAAAACCAAGATATTTTTTTATCAACGCCAGACGTGCGTTTCGTCTACAAAAGACTCATCAGTGACGCCGACTTAAAAAAAAATGTTAAAAAAAACAAATAACGTACGAAGTTGAAGAGCATTGAGGACCCAAAATTCCTAAAAGTTTTGCCAAATACAGCTAACATATAGCTTAAATATATCGAAATAATGGAATCTGAAGCGACATAGGATATCAAATAAATCTTTTAAATCGTTTTCAGAACAAATAAAAATTACTTAGTTGTTGTTTGGTTTAACAGTCCATCTGACGGGGAACATACTCATCTTGGCCTTATTTTCATGAAGTATTTATAATGCTAGATTCATGTTATCCTTGTCACGATGACTTTCCACTTCCTCACCAGTCGAGACAATTCAGCGATTGTCAGTGTAAAATGAATGGGTTTTTTAGAGTTCCATTTTGGGTTTTACTTTAAAATTGAGAATGGAAATGGGGAATGTGTCAAAGAGACAACAACCCGACCATAGAAAAAACAACAGCAGAAGGTCACTAACATGTCTTCAATGTAGCGAGACATTCCCGCACCCGGAGGCGTTCTTCAGCTGGCCCCTAAACAAATATATACTAGTTCAGTGATAATGAAAGCCATACTAATTTCCGAATTGTACACAAGAAACTAAAAGTAAAAATGTGCACTTGAGGTTCCCAATTAATGATTTAATATCAGTTTTATGTTTTGAGAGTGTTAAATGTGTTAAAATGTATATATAGTTTCTGTGACTTTTTAATGCACAGAAAGCGTACGTTACATTTTTAGTTATCAACTATATTATCAGTGCCAAAAATGGTGCAATTTCGTCATGTACCGTTCTAGGCGCAGCCATTTGGTAAATATTCTAAGTACGGATCCAAAAATACACAAGAAACATAAACTTAAGTTAATCTATGCTTTATCTTTATAGATTTACCTATTTTCTTACGAAGAAAGAATCATTTTGAGTAGAGGACTACCATGTTTTTGTCAGCGTTTGACGTTTCATTTCTGTTCCGGCTTAGAATATTTACTTCCGGTAATTTGAAATAAATACCAGTGCACAGGTCAAATTCCTGAGTCTTTGCTGTGTTTACATTTGGCTTGCAGCAAGGCTCATCCCGGGGTTTCCTAGAGGTATGAAGCAGCGCATTTAGCTGTATGCCTCGCAGTTTATCTTATGAGTAAAGGTTATAGTTTAGAGGTAAGAAGCAGCGCAGATAGCTGTATGCCTTGCATTTATTTACCGTATTTGTCATTGTAGAGTTTAAGATAATCCCGTTTGGCCCGTACTAAAAACAAGAAAAAGACTATTATTTTAGTAGCTCCGCCCCGTATGTAAATTATATATCATTGTTGGAATATTTTACGTGTATGGAACTATATCGGCTGTTCTAGAAGTTTAAGAAAAGTATCATTTTTACTATTGATTATTTATTCACGCTACCAATGATGAGGGAGAACAGACAACAGATTTGACGGCCTTATTTATTTATTGCCCCGTGTATTTACTAGTTTTTTTAGATATTCATATTTGCTGGCTTTATAACTATATCAAAACATAGCAAGAAGCAGAAATTACGACAGATGGTTACGTCTACTTTCAGTAATATACTGGTGCCTAATATATGATGACCTTAAAACCAGATGCTTATACGTATACATAAGTTTGTTTTATTTCTTTCATGACACATGCATGTAATGGCAAATAGTATAGACAGAAATACGATTTGATTATTATATTGACTCTTTCATGGGTTAACCGCAGGAGCTAGTGGGTCGTATGAGGTGTGACTGTCAACGGCAAGACGCGCGTTTCGTCTACATAAGACTCATCAGTGAATCTCAGATCAAAATAGTTATAAAGCCAAACAAGTACAAAGTTGAAGAGCATTGAGGACTCAAAATTCCAAAAAATTGTGCCAAATACGGCTAAGGTAATCTATGCCTGGGATAAGAAAATCCTTAGCTTTTTTTGTAAAATTCAAAGTTTAGTAAACAGGAAATTTATAAAAATGACGATATAATTGATATTCATGTCAACACCGAAGTGCTAACTACTAGATTGGTGATACCCTCGGGGACGAAACGTCCACCAGCAGTGACATCGACCACACATAGATATCAAAAGACTAAGCAACACGAACCTCACCAAAACATGGGGTGATCCCAGGTGCTCCGGAAGTTTAACAGATCCTGCTCCACATGTTGCAACCGTCGAGTTGTTCAAGTAGCAATAAACAGTTAGGAAATAATATTAAAATTTGCCTACATAAATTTTACCCTCCCCTTTGCATTGCTTTCTTTCAATATTAAGCTTACTGTTTGTGTCATATATGTGCATATGTATGTTATAAGAATCTTTCATAGATTTCATATCCAGTATATAAAATGGTAAAATATAATTTCTCTTGGGTGTATCCATGGCATCAATCTGCATTTATTTGTTATAAAATATTGCAAAAAGGGGGGCAAAGATGTCACATATTTCCATCAAATTTAGCTGAAAGTAGACTTTCAATCGCTTGAAGTAATACCTTTTCTGAAACTGTTTACATATATCTTTCAATAAATCCAATGAAAATCATATGTCTTTAGTCTCCTCTTTTCGTAAAACTGCGTCAAAAACTGCGTTTGGAAAAAAGTGTTAGCAAACATTTAATTTATTTCTAAACCGATGGTCGGTCTAGCTAGAAATGTACGGAGAGTCAAACAGAAAATAGCCCATAAAACATGTAAAATATAATCTTGATGTTTTTATATACTATCTTTGAAGGCTAAATTAATACACAGCGGTCTAAAAATGATTTTTTTTTTTTTTAATTTCTCTTTTTTTTTCTTTTTTTTTTTATTCATCATACTACATATCTATACATACTATACAATCGTTATATATATTATATTTTCAATATTATGAAGATAGTCCATACAACAGTACACACATGCATACTCTCAAACATTACATCATTAGCATTAACATTTTTTTTTTTTTTTCTTTTCTAATCTTTAAATTTAAAAGAAATTTAATAAAAACTATCTAAAAAAACAACAATCAATCGTATATATATTTCACAACATTGCTCTCAGTCACAAATAGCATGAAAACAAATATTGAATATATGCATTGTTAGCTGTTTACTTAAAGACTTGTTAGTTGAAATATTGCAGAAAAGAAAGTTATTCGAAATCAGGGAAATCAATATTGAATTTTTAAATTTTAAATTTATCTAATATAAACATCAGTCATTTCATACAAACGAACAGTTTTTTGTCAAAAGCAAATTTAGCCATAAAGTTTATCGTTAGTATCATCCTGACAAAATCCATAAGTTCTTACGTCCACAAAGTCATGTTCTACATTTTTCTTATATATTTGATAATCAACATCATTTGGATTCACTTGTTCTACTTCATCAGATCCACGATCATATTTTATAATGTTCCCGGTTCCTTTCAGTTTCGCGATGAATTTATCAGAGAACAGTCTACTTTTCTTTATCACCGCTTTTGAAATGATATTGTCGATTTCAAAAGCAATTATATCTACATTATCACAATCGTCGTCGTCATCATCATCATCATCGTCTTCATCGTCGTCGTTATCATTATCATCATCGTCGTCGTCGTCATTATCATTATCACCATCATCATTTTGATCAGATTCATCTGACTGCTCTGGATTTTCATTTCGAGTTGATATTGTGGTAACGTTTTCATCTGTTTTCATAGTTTCGAATAATTGATGCTCACTAATTTCCTGGGTGGTTTTGTAACTTTGTTTAAATCAACCAATTCAACTTTCACGGAATGTATGTTTGAAAAAATGCATTCTTTTCCTGTAATTTAAGCTCACCATTCTCTACTATAGTGTTTGTCTCTGCGCTCCGTAGATTTGCGGTTTCATTTTCCATTAATTGATCATCATCGATATTGACAGTTTCTTGTAAAATAATTGTATTTCTATCTGGACTTGCATCTACTTTTGCAACTTTTTGAAATTATTCAGTTTGTTATTTCGGTGTTCTGTAGATTTAGGTTTTCGTTTTCTTTGTTTATTATCACTTTGTCCGAACATTATTGATATTCGTGCTTTACTTTCACCACCCCCGTGTATTGTGAATGTTATATTGTCAAATATACTACATGCATTTTCTATAGACTTCATCAAATAAACAGGTAATTTTTCCATATTAATAATAATTCTCTAGGTTAACATCTAGGTCGATGTTACAGTAATAAACAATCGGCTTAATATGTCTTTGTGAAACAGGGACATCACAGTTTTCAACATAGAAACACCACTTACTTTATACTAGTAAGCTCTGCAGCCAAAACATGAATACGGATCCTGGAAATCCTGGAAATCCTACATATATTGGAGATTTGTTTTCCTGTTGAAAATAACGTCCTTGCTTATCAAAGGTGCGTTCGAAAAATTAATTTTATTACACAATACCATTCATATTTGAAAAGTCCACTGGGGTCAAAGGCGAAACCAAACTCCTAACTGTTTATTGCTACCTCATGTTATGACAAACCCGGTAAATAGTCTAATTCAGTATGTCGAATTCGTGAAAAGGGAAGGTGATTGTAGTGACGACATAAAAATAATATAAGATATCATCTGTGAAACGGTTAATTCATAACGGTCAACCAACTCGTGATGACGTCCGTAAAATTTACAAAGAAATAATTTCAACTTCACTATTTGGAATAGTTATCAAATAAACTCATCACAGATACCAGGATTATTTTTTTTAAATCACGCCAGACGCGCGTTTCGTCTACAAAAGACTCATCAGTGACGCTCGAATAAAAAAATGTTTAAAAGTCCAAATAAAGTACGAAGTTGAAGAGCATTGAGGACCAAAAATTCCTTAAAGTTTTGCCAAATACAGCTGAAGTAATATATTCCTGAGGTAGAAAAGCCTTAGTTTTTTTTCAAAAATTCAAAGTTATGTTAACAGTTTATTTATAATTATGAACATATCAATGATATCAGGCTTATAATTTATTACGCCAGACGCACTTTTCGTCTACATAAGACTCATCAGTGACGCTCACATCAAAATAGTTAGAAAGCCAAAATCGGTACAAAGTTGAAGAGCATTGATGACCCAAATTTCCAATTAAGGTTGTGCCAATTACGGCTGAGTAAATCTATTCCTGGGATAAGAAAATCCTTAGTATTTAGACTAATTCATATTTTTGCAAACAGTAAGTGCTGACTACTGGGCTGGTGATATACTCGGGGACGAAATTTACACCAACAGCGGCATCGACTCAGTAGTGTAAATACAAAACCAGGCTTAAAATTTGTTACGCCAGACGTGCGTTTAGTCTTAATAAGACTCACCTGTGACGCTCAGATCAAAATAAGTACAAGGTTGAAGAGCATTGAAGACCCAAATTCGATACACTACTATAGTTAAATTAACTAATTCATTTTTGGGCATAATAATACTCTTGTTTCCATATCTTCATTATGAGCAGCAACCGTCAAGGAAATCTTGATAGGAAATACAAGCCCGGGAATACAACAAATGGAAGTTTTTAACGACCTTGACTGGCTATACAGCCCTTGCACGGTCGGCTGCCCGGGGATATCGTATCAATTAGGAGATATATACTCCGTATACAGGCGATGTTGGCATGTTGCTACATAGAAATAGAAAATTCAAAATTTGAAAGCTGAAATCTTTTCTTTTGTCGTAAAGTTTTTTTTTCAACCGACCCTCATTGTCAATTTCTAGATGTAAGTTAAGATATGAGGCAGACTTAACTGTATCTGTTGTATCCTTTATCTCTAGTGTGATAGGATAGATGGGTTCAACATAGTCACCAAATTTTGATTATTTAATGAGAGAACATTATCTTTATAGCAGAAAGTAAAGTTGAAAAATCCGGCCTCCAAACGAAACAAAAATGTCTTCAATCAAGAAATCAAGCATCTTGATAATGTCAGTGTCAGAGAATTGTTTTGTTTGAATCAGAGTGATTCTTTACAAAGTAGGATTTATTCCTCTTTAAGACAAGATACTTGTATCTACTTTCGCCATTCTTTGTTATGAAACAATGCAATACCAACTCTTTCCATTTGTCTATTAGTTGGAACGTTGAATACTTGTGCAAAGTGTAGAAAAGTCAAATGTTTTAATATTATTGCAAGATGAAAGAGTTTTAGTTTGTATGTACTCTAAAAAGATTTGAGATTTACTGTTGATGGCGGTCGTTCTAATCTTATATAATTTATCTAGCATAGCGACCGTCATTGGCTGTAAAACCTCATGTGACAACTAAACGAACCCCTGTCAGAATTAACAATCATCATCCGGAGTTTCTTTATTAAAATTTACAGCGGTCAGCTTTTTGTTAGCACTTCTTTTTCATCTTTTCAAAGCTACATCGGGTCTCTAGATATATTTGTTATATCATGTCAGTAATTAAACATAATGAAAATAATACCTGTCCGCTCCTAGATTTTCCAGTCAGTTTTTGTCTTTGTTAACAACAAATGTTCATGTTAGAAAGTGACATCTGGTTTGAGCTGGATTTCTGATTATATATTGCCTAATGGATTTAGCAAGTATATGTTAATACTCATTTAGCGCTAGCTGCATATGTAAATGAAAGTTCTTTTTTGAAAGCAGTTAAGTCAAAGCGGGTTAATTTACACAAGAAGTATCATCGGAAAAGAATCCATTGTTTCAAGGTATATATAAATCATATTTTAACAGGAAATAACTTATTTACTACCTTTCTTAAGAAACTAATCGGCGAGTCGTCTTATGATTATTATTAATTTTTTTTAAATTTAACATGCGACAATAAGAAAGTGATAGGACGATATAAGTTATGCACCACCGACACATTTGGTCGAGTTTTTCACCCTTGGTTTTTTAATTTTCAGTTTTAGTTTTTCAAATAAAATTGTCGGTAGGTTACTTTTTTTAGGTAGATTTTGTCTTAGTTGTCTCTTTATAACAGTAAATGTTGTTATTGTTATATAAGTCTAAATCTTTAAATTAAATTCTCAGTTGCACAGATCCATGTGTGTTTCTAATACCAAAATTTTGATAGATTTTTGTTATTCTTTAAGTCATCATAACATGGACAGGAAGCACATTCTCCACCAAAACCAAAATTATTTGGAATTAAACTATTCATCACCTTTCATATACAAATTGATTCAATATGGTTAGAGACGTAACAAAATTAAAAATGTTAAAAAAACATGTAAAACTATTTTGTATCGAAATTCCTTATCAGAAACATAAAACTTTAAATCATATTTTTTTTTCATTTATGAAACAGTAAACAGTGTACATTGTGACTTTGATGGAGAGTTATCTCATTGACACTCGTACAACATGTTCTTATATCTATTGACAAATATTTTATGTATATGATGAAGACAATTTTGTCTTACAATTCCGTATGATTCCACAGCTCAGTTTAGACGTTGACATTGTCAGTGATATAAATAGGTTGACCCTACCCCTTTGAATAATATTGTAGCATATGGTTATTTATGATTTGAATACCTCTTTGTTTGTATATAGGTAGCGAAAACTCAAAAGCAAGGAATTTCAAATCTAGGTCGTCTTGTACAGAATGTAAATTGTGAAAGCTACAAAATTAACAAACTGATTCTATCAATATACCTGATTTTTATATTGACAGGTTTGTATTACGTATAATAGTCTTGATTTTTTTCAAAAAACAATCGGCATATCATGGAAACCAATTGTACTCTTCATCCCGTCTTGATTCTTATTGTAACGAGGTTGATTTCAAAGAATAGGCAATTAATAAATAAAAGACTCTAGCATTATTTCTGTGCTTCACGGTATACTATTAAGATGATTTTCTTTCAATAAATTATTCAATTTGGTGAATATATTTATTGTTGTGTGAAAATAATGATATCACAGATATAGTAAACCGGTTCCATATCTTGACTTTCGTTTGGAGAATAAACCAAAAATGTGTACAAAAATGTATCCACGTCACACTTTACAAAGCCTCTCCTTGAAATTTAAAAATCCAATTCCCGCTAATAGTCTCTGCATGTATTTTTCAATTCGTGTGATTTGATACATTTCATTGTTATGTTAAACTATATTTAAGAAAAATAACTTTTTATTTTTGTGTTTTCAAAGACTTTAATTAAAGCATGAAAAAAGTTACCAATCAAAAAATATCTTTGATAGAAAAAAAATGTTGTAAGATCGCCAATAAGGCCACCTGATGCGTTATGATGTAGATGTAAGCCACTTTATGTCACTGTACGTCCTTCAAAAATTTGAAAATTCATATAGTAAACTATAAACTCATCAAAAATTATAATGTGGTTTTTTGGGGGTTTTTTAATGCACTGAGTCGATACCTCTGTTGGTGGACAATAAGTCCCCGATGAAGCATCAGCGCAGTTGTAGTGCTTCGGTTCAGACATAATTAATAGCAAACCTTTTCAATTTTTCCATTAATAAATTTTTGAAATTAGAAAGAAATTAAAATTTCAACTTCATCAGGCAAAGATTTACTAAGATCGAAGTGGCTGTTTTTAGGTCTAATTGGACATACAGCTTTTCAACTGTTTCCGTTTTTATACATCCTTTGTTTTCAAGTAGTCGGCTTTGGATGTTTTCTTGATGGAGGTAAATCCAAAATATCACTTCGCTATGACATTTATAACGTGATGCTTTTAATTTTGACAGCACTGAGTGTTTATATCTGTTGTTGGACTATCAGTACTAGAGATTATCATCAGATCAGTAGTCGGTCCTTCGTTACTAATATGATTTATATCTGTTGTTGGACTATCAGTACTAGAGGGTATCATCAGATCAGTAGTCGGTCATTCGTTACTGATATGATTTATATCTGTTGTTTGACTATCAGTACTAGAGGGTATCATCAGATCAGTAGTCGGTCCTTGTATCTGTTGTTGGGCTATCAGTACTAGAGGGTATCATCAGATCAGAAGTCGGTCCTTCGTTACTGATATCTGTTGTTGGACTATCAGTACTAGAGGGTATCATCAGATCAGTAGTCGGTCCTTCGTTACTGATATCTGTTGTTGGACTATCAGTACTAGAGGGTTTCATCAGATCAGTAGTCGGTCCTTCGTTACTGATATCTGTTGTTTAGCTATCAGTACTAGAGAGTATCATCAGATCAGTAGTCGGTCCTTCGTTACTGATATATGTTGTTGGACTATCAGTACTAGAGGGTATCATCAGATCAGTAGTCGGTCCTTCGTTACTGATATCTGTTATTGGACTATCAGTACTAGAGGGTATCATCAGCTCAGTAGTCGGTCCTTCGTTACTGATATGATTTTTAAAAAAAACCTTTCTCACATTAATCGTAAATAAATGTTACTTACAAACTTACAAACTTTACCACTGGCTTTTTTTTTCGTACTTTGATTATCCATATGGTATACTTTACTCAACAGATTGACTAACAAAGGGTAAAAAACCCAAAGCGTAAGTATTTGTATAAAATGGCTTCAGTCTATGGTCATCATTATTCACAAAACGTTTCCTCAGCGGTTACGATGTCCTTTATCAGTATTATTTTTGAAACATGAAGACATTACAGTACACAGACTCTTGGTGTTATTTGACTTTGACATTGTCATTTACACTGTCCAAAAATACGACAGTGAAATTTTGTACAATAGAAAAGCTATCGAAACCGTATTAACATCTGCTTGCATCCGTTTGCATTATCTTTCGACAAATTCTAAACTTAAAAAAGATTGTACAAATTTCGATATTTATATTCATCTTGTTCCGAAAGTCCTTCAAGGAGCAAGTTTTAAACAATAAATTTTCAAATATTACAAACAATTTTCGTGATCAAAAATACGTACGGCTGATTAAAATTTAGTACTTTTTGGTTTATACGCTATTTATTTTTGAACAAGTTTTGGACTTTCAAATATTTTGACCTCGAGCATCAACGAAAAGTCATTTATTGTGTATATGGTGCAGATAAGTTGGTACCGTTAATCTTATTGATTGTTTTGTAAAATACTGTAAATTGTTATACAATTAATTGTAAATCGGATTTCATGTATCAAATTATTATTTTGCTCAAATTTTCATAAAATTGCAACAAATTTTCAACTTTGGTATGGCAATAGAATATAGATTGGAAACGGGGAATGCATCGAAGAGACAACAGTCCGACCATTGAGCAGAAAACAACCCTAGGCTGCAAATGGGTTTTTAACGCAGCGAATAAAATCCAACATCCAGATGAAGGTTTTACGCTGACCCATGCAATAATGTATACGCGTTCACCTTAATAGTTCTCACACTAAACTACAAAATACACAGATGAACCAAAATTAATAAAAAAAACACACAAAACTAGCAAGTGCTGCATTTCACATTGTTACATTTTAATGTTGTGTTTCGGTTTACTACTGTTGTCTTTATTTATCTAGAGGTTCCTGGCTTGAGACCTGCGCAAAACTACGATGATTATCACCAGCTAAGTAGTCAGCACTTTGGTGTTGACATGAATATCAACTATATGGTAATTTTGATGAATTTACTGTTTGCAAAAGAGGTATTCAAAATACTAAGGATTATTCTTTATCTCAAGCATAGGTTGCCTTCGTCGTATTTGGCGCAACTTTTTGGAGTTTTAGGTCCTCAATGCTCTTCAATTTTGTACTTGTTTGGCTTTCTAACTATTTTGATATGAGTGTCAATGGTGAGTTTTATGAAGACGAAACGCGCGTCTATCGTATCAAATTATAAGCCTGGTACCTTTGATAACTTTTTGTGAGATCGCACCCCTCGGCGTATATCTATAGCTAAAATGTAATCTACAAACATTACCCACAGTTTAAAGAAACCCGAATCCGTTTAGGAAACAGAAGAAACAAAGCAAAATGACAACGATCAACATAAGTTAAGAAAGGACTTTAAGCAGTTACTAACACGCCTGGTCCAGGTCTCAATAAAACTATTTGAAATATTATGTCTAAATCATATGTACATGTTCGACCCATAACGTTTGACATCTTCGTGTAAAGACCAATTCCAGTTTGTTTGCAAAACAAAGTAAAAAACATCTGTCATAAAAAAAAACAACAGCCGGGTATAGAAAGATAAATCGTTTACAGATTTTTATCCCATTAATATTGTAAAATAAACGCTTCTCTTCATAGTATGAAGCATTTTCGATGAATTCGATAGCTGTGCTAACTCGATAGAAGCTTCTCACAGTGCCTCGCAGCTGATATTGAACATTATCAACAAGCCGAAAACTTTGTTATCGGCACATACCCGTTCCTTTGTTATTTAACTTGTATATCTTATTAATTATACTTATTTGGCAAAGTATTTATTTTTATAAAGGGTAAAAAGTTCAACTTTTCCATCTTCCTTTTTATTTATTTTTTAAATCAAGTGTCTTTATTGTGTCTGTTTAGTTAACGCATCAATGTGAATATAACGGAAATGGATGAGACTGTCATCAAAGTGAGAGGGTTAGCGCTATAAAACCAGGTTTAATCCACCATTTTCTACATTTGAAAATGCCTGTACCAAGTCAGGAATATGACAGTTCTTGTCCATTCGTTTTTGATGCGTTTTGTTATTTGATTTTGCCATGTGATTATGGACTTTCCGAATTGATTTTCCTCTAAGTTCAGTATTTCTGTGATTTTACTTTTTTCATACTTTAACATGCTTTTTGATTTGATTTTAACTTTTTTTTTTACAGATCATGGATACATTAGTTGAGAATGTGTCAAGATCAGAAGGTGTTACCACCAATTTTTCGTACACACCAAACTTAAAATTCGAAGACACAACAATATTGTCGAATACCTCAACAGCATCCAATAGCATTCTTGACTACGTTAATATGGTTTCCATACCGATATGCTTGGTAACTGGTGTTCTTGGCAATACGATAACAATTATTTTGATGAACACGAAAACATTTTCCCATTTTGCTTCGAAATACTTCTTAATCGGATTGGCGATTGCAGATACGAGTGTGCTCTTGACTCAGCCGTTTAAAAATATGTTTGTAATTAGATATTTTGGCGTTGACTTGCGTGCTCTTTCGACAATTGGCTGCAAATTTTATTTTTGCGTTCATAAAGCTGGAAAGATGATGTCATCGTGGTTTGTAGTTTATATGGCACTAGAGCGATTAGCAGCAGTTAGATTTCCCTTCAAGGTGAAGATCTGGTTTTCAAAACGAAATACACTAATCGGAGTCGGACTGATGATGCTTCTAATCACTGGATTCACAGCTGGTTATTCGTATTGTACTGAAATAGATCAAAATAATATCTGTAACCCGGATCTATATGACAGGAATGATCCTAGCGCTGTCATGTTGTATAGAATAATGCTCAATACTGGTGTTACGCTTTATTTCGTTGGACCCTTAGTGATTCTTCTAATCGCCACACCAACCATCATAATTAGTCTGATAAAGCATGAACACGACAAAGCAAAGCTGTCACAGATTAATGCGAAGAACGCATTAGCCAGACCAACAGCAATGTTATTGTCCGTAATGTTTGCGTACATATTGTTGGTCACACCAATAGGTGTCGTGCGCATTATTGTCAGTAACCATGGAGTCAACCTGTTTGCTGTTAAAATGACGTGGTTTACAACTTTCAGGGATATAAGCCATTTTCTTGAATTGATTAACTATTCCATCAACTTCTTTCTATACGTTTGCACATCAAGGCAATTCCGTCGGGGTTTTACTATTCTTCTTAGCGCAAAAAATATCACCAATCGTCGATAAGACGTCAGTTCTACTGGTTCTAATTCTAGATCTAAAACTGGGGCCTGGTTTTCGAAAATATAATACGACTAAGACATGCCTATAATGGTTATATGACATATTATAGTCGTAATATATGTTTATAAAAGTGTCACAAGTTACAATATTTAATAACTTTGTCGTAAACGTAAGACCACTGCGACATGTTTTATGATGGTCTTATTATTGCCATTAAAGATACGGCATGCATTTACTGCATTTATCTTTGCACATGTAGCTTCATATGCACCTGATTCATCCCTCAGCTTTGGAAAGAATGTTCAGTAGATACTGTATTTATTTTTGAAAAATCACACTTTTTATATATATTGACCTCAGTAGTGTACAAAAAAGAGCAACCTAATTTTCGGAATGTAAATACTACCGTGCTACCGTGATTTACAGTATATGACATCGGTGTTCCTGTTGTTCTGTTGTTTTAATCTTAAAGTTGATGTTTTACCTAGGTTTTAGTTTGTTACTAAGATTTGTTTTTGCTTAATCGAATTGACTGTTGAACAGCGGCATGCTACTGTTGATTTTATTTATACATCATATGATACTCATCAGATAGTCATAGAATTTGTCTTATAATATACATTGTATCTAATGACATATCTTACTAGGCTACTTTCGAAAACTAGGCCCCTGGTCTGAAGATAACTATTTGTTTACATTAACTTATGTATTTGTGCTATGTTGTGTGTTTTTTTTTCTTTTCTTGATGTTAACACTTTCTTTCTATTGCTTCTGACTGTTTTGTTTGTAAAAAAACATTGTTTCGTAGATTTTTGCCATTGAGTATTAAACTAGGAAATATATGTAATTTGTTGAATATTAATTAATGCTATATACGAATACATTAGTTGAAATAAATCATTTAAAAGAACAGTTTACTGATAAGCAGACATGCAACATATTTGACACTACTGTTGCCTCTATTCAGACCCGAATAACACAGAACCTATTGCGTATATATAGATTAAAAAACCTCATCATCTACTTTACTTTTTCTTATTCGAGCGTCATTGATGTGTATTTTATAATGGAAACGCGCGTCTGGTGTATAAGTTGGTATTCCTGAAATGATTATTTATTAAGTCTCCCAAATGTCTGTCGTAGGCAGAATAGCACCATAAGGCCGCTGCTCCCTTGCAAACGGTTTTAATCTTCTGGAGCACATGAAAAGAGAAGCATATCAAAGTAGAAATGTTTGGGCTCGTCCGGATTTATGCATTCGACAGGTTCCAAGTCATGAACACAGGAGTCGGGTTAAAGAAAGAAAAAACAATTACAATTGGAAACCAAAATGGACTTCCTTGATGGCCGCGCACGCTGATCCTCGTGTCATGATTTTTTTAAATGCAGATGCAAGAAATTCACCTGTTTTGGTAACTGTAACTGAACCGTTCTGGCATTCAGGTTTGTGTATTAGTAACTGTCAGATAATTATAAGATTCCAAATGTAAGCAACCTGTCTTTCTAAACAAACTATATATACATTTGAACTTGACAAAGTCCGTAATATCAGTTGATAGAATGATCAAATTGACATTTTCCACGTTTTGCCGGTTTTTTTATGGCCAGCGGCTGAATTTTTGTTATTTTCATTTCTTCTTCTTCTTCTTCTTCCGCCACTTTAAAAATGAACTTGTCCCGCTTGTCAGATTTACTAAGGATTTCATAAATTGTTTCACTAATATGTCTAGGGGAGCCATCAATCTTTCGTTTGTGCATTTGGGTCTATTAAGGGGTATTTTGGGGGTCCAAAAGAAGGGAGGGGTTTACTATAGAACCCTATGGAATTTTATTTTTTAGATTTTCAAATGATTATAACTTGATAAATCTAAGTGATAGACACACCCCGTCTTCAGAAATTATCACAGGACAATAAAAATAAATCATATGAAATATATGGTGAGTCCCTGGGGATCACCCCGCCCCTTCAATTTGAGAATATACTATTATCTTATAAACGGTCGAGGTCCCCACCCCTTAACCCTATATATATATATATATATATATATGTGTGTGTATGGGACAATAAAACAAATAAAATGAAATAAAAGAAGTCCCTGGGGTTCACCCCACCCCCTCCACTGTGAGAATGTGATATTATCTTGTAAACGGTCTAGAGATCCCCACCTCTAAATCATACATATTCTTGTATGGGACACTAAAACAAATCAAATAAAATAATAGGGAAGTCAGTCCTTCGAGGTCACCCCAACCCCTCTTGTTTGAAAACTTGTAAACGGTCAAGATCCCCACCCATAAACCATATATATTTTTGTATGGAATAATAAAACACATTAAATGAAATATAGGGAGAGTCCATGGGAGTCACCCTCATGTTTGAAAAACTTTTTTAATGGTTGAGATTCCCACCGCTAAATCATATATGTTCTTTTATAGGACAATAAAACAAATCAAATGAAACAAAAAGGACTTCATTGGGGGGTCACCCCAACCCCCTCTTGTTAGAAAACTTGAAAACGGTCAATATCCCCACCCCTAAACCATATATATTCTTGCATGGAACAATAAAACATATTAAATGAAATATAGGGAGAGTACATGGGGGTCACCCCCTCCCCTCATGTTTGAATTTTTTTTTAAATGGTTGAGGTTCCCACCCCTAAACCATAAATGTATAACATATACTAGTAGTTTTGTTAATATTTGTTTAAATCGCTGCATTTTATTCCTCGGTTAATGGTGTCTTCTCTTAATGTTTCGGTTGATTTGTTTTGTTTCTGTGTCTGTTCAGGAATTTATTGCACAGCGGTCAGATCATAGCCGTAAAAATAATTACAACAAGAAGTAATTGTAACAGGATGCTGTTACGAAGTCTCCCAAACAAAGCTCCCATATTTCGCCATTCCCATGGTCCCTTATGCGTTTCATTTGTTTTATTGTCCCATACAAGAATATATATGGTTTGGGTTGAGATCTTTACCGTTTACAATTTATCAAACTTAAGGGGGTTGGGTGACCCCCATGGACTTCACCTATATTTCATTTGATTTGTTTTGTTGTCCCATTCAAGAATATATATAGTTTAGGGGTGGGGATCTTGACCGTTTTACATTTTATCAAACATGATGGAGTGTGGGTGACCCCAAGGGACTTCTTTTTATTTCATTTCATTTGATTTGTTTTATTTTCGCATACAAGAATATATATGGTTTAGGGGTGGGGATCTCGACCGTTTACAAGATAACAGCACATTCGAAAATTGAACGGGGTGGAGGTGACCCCAAAGGACTTCTCTTTTATTTCATTGATTTGTTTTATTGTCCCATACAAGAACCTTTGTGGTTTAGGGGTGGGGATCTAAACTATTTAAAAAGTTTTTCAAACATGTGGGGAGGGGGTGACCCCCATGTCATAAACTGTGATTCATAACAGTACAAAAACAAGTCTGATATTAAAGGGACGCAATTAGTTCCAATAGAAATATCTACAAAATTTCGATACATTTTGTTGACGGCACGTAAATGAATATTATCAAGGAAAAAATTTATAGCTTCAATTATCTCACCACACCTCCAGTAAGTACATCTAGAATATTTACCTTTCTCATTAGAGAGAGAGTTGCAGCAAGTATATTTGCATTCAGAATTACCAAACGCCCATTTAATTAAATAGGAAAACCTTTGTTCGATAAGATTGTGTAGAAGTGTAGTGTAAAGAGTAGAAACGTAAAAACTGTCAACAGAATAAAAAAAGACTATCAAAAGCACGTAATTTTTCTAAAACATCCGAAGATTTTTTACACTCCAAAAATAATTAATTCCACTATTTTTATATGTTTTATTACAATAGTTTATGATAAGATCTTTGATAGTTGTTAAGAAACTTGTTAAAAGCACTGAAACATTAGTTGTAGAACACTTACTAGAGGCCGAAATGAAACGATATTTTACTGTTTATTTTGGTGGAGTTTAGGTAGCCAATACTAGTAGGGACCTTCAAATGTTCAAAAGAAGCCTTAAGCTGTGATGTGGTTATGCTATGTTTGTTTACTATTTGGGGTTAAACATGTTAGCGGGATCCCAACCCTCCCCCTAACCTTAGACAGTGGTATAACTGTACAACATAAGAACGAACTATAAAAATCAGTTGAAAAAGGCTTAACTCATCAGATGGACAAAAATACAAGTGGATGCTTGTTCAAAACGCTCACGCTGGTACTAAAGAAAAACAACTTCCTTTTTGATGGAGATCATTATTTACAAGTTAATGGAACTGTTATGGGCATAAAAATGACTCCATCATATGCCAACATATTTATGGGCAAATTAGAAAAACAATTCATAGAATCTTTCATCGAAAAACCGGTTTCCTTGTTTAGATTGATAGATGATGTGGATATGAAATGGAATAGTAGTGACGAGGATTTAGATATATTCGTCACTCATGCCAACAACATACATCCTAGTATCAAATTTACTCATGAGAAATCTAAATCCAAAATCGCCTTCCTCGATACTTCCAGCTCGCTCACAGATGGCATGATATCAACATATCTTTATTCTTTTCCCCGAATGTGACCTACCGCGAATAAGAATAAGAATAAGAATGTTTATTATTCCAATCAAGGGCCCTTAATGGCTAAACCTATTGACACTCATCAATATCTGTCCCCTAAAAGTTGCCATCCTGTTCATCTGACTAAGATCATCCCGTGCAGTCAGGCACTAAGGTGTCAAGCGAATATGTTCCAACACAGAAACAACCAAAACAACTACGTCAACTTGAAACCCGCTTGAAGAGAAGGGGCTACAAACACAGAAATATAAAAAAAAATCAGAAAGCGGAATCAATTCCTAGGAGTAATTTTTTAGAATACAAAGTATAAAACAAAAACACAAGGACTCCATGTGTTCTTACTTACCACCCATCTCTCAAAAACAGCTTTAATGTCGTTCGTGAGCATTGGAAAATAGTTGAAAAGAATTCCAAATTATCAAAGATTTTTCCGGGGCCTCCCATGATAGCTTTTAGACAAACAAATAGTCTGCGGAACCTGCTAGTGCGGGCTGAAGTGTCTGATAAAAGAAGTACTTCTGGAGAATGTCGTTCGTGTGTAAAAACGCTGCAGATGCTGCCTACAGATGCAGCATTCATCAACGTTTCACAGTAACGCAACCGAAAATAACTATAAGATTTTTTGCAATGTTACCTCCAAAAGTATGAATGTTATTTATATACTGGAATGTTAGGTTTGTGGCCTCCTAAATGTTGGTAAGTCTAAACAGCCTTTTCACAACCGCCTCAATGGCCATAGGAGTGATATCTCTAAGAAGCCACTTTTCACCATTTCTCAGCATTTTAGACAGCCGGGTCACAAACTTGATTACTTTAACCGCATGAAAATCCTAGTGATTGAATTAATGGTTCAAATGTGCAGAGAATTGAAGAAATAAAGATACAACTGCGTCGAGTGTGATATATTTCTCCACTCGTGAAAAAATATTATATAATTTCTCGAAACTCGTGTCGGAATCCGTGTGTTAACTGATATATTCGTGATTATCTATCATGTTTATTGATCAGTAAATCCGTTGGAGTTTTAAAGCATTAAAACGTATGGGGTTTATTTTGGTGTAAAATTTATAAAAATAGAGGCGACCGATATCAAATTGGCATTCAAGCTCATAATTCAAAACTGACAACGCCAAAGAAAACAGACAAACAATGTTACACAAAACACAAAATTGAAAACTAAAGACTAAAGACCAACGCGTGATGGCGTCTGTGATATTTACGAAGGAAAGATTTAAATTTCACCACTTGGAACCCTTAGTTTAATAACTTCCTTGTGAGCAGCAACCCTCTATCTAGGAAATCATGATAAAATATATGGGCAATATAGGCGTATCGTATATTGAGATATATACCCCGTATGCAGGCGCTGCTGGAATATTGCTACATAAAAATGGAAAGTTCACAATTGGGAATCTGAAATCATCTATTTTTTCAATCAACCGACCCTGGGTGTCAATTTCTTGATGTAAGTCCAGATATAAAACAGACTTAACTGTATCTGTTGCATCCTTTATCTCCAGTTCGATGGGATAGTATCAAGTATGGCCATCTTTTTTCCGTGACGTGATAAAAGCAGATTCAGAGATAAGAACGAAATTTTGATTTTTGCCCATTAATGAACTGAGATCAAACGTACAACAAAATGTTAAAAAAAAATGATTACATGTAACCAATCAAGGGAAATATCAGAACACAAATCAGAAATTATTTCTCTAAAGCCAAAGCTAACAGACAACAAAAAATATAAATTTTTGCATTCACATAAATATTTGCTTCAAGGAAAATATTTTAATTGATCACATGTTTCAACATTATTAAAATCACATGTTTCAACATTATTAAAATCACATGTTTCAACATTATTAAAATCACATGTTTCAACATTATTAATAATCATTTAGTGATACCATGATTGGATATTCTTCCTTTACACCGTATTTTACAGGACGTGTTGCCAAATATTGACATAAAACGTGAATAATGTGAATCTGTTTTATCAACTAATAATTTATAATGTTATTTTCATATTAATTATTTTTTTCTTCTTTTTAATGTTCATTTTAGCTCAATGATACTGTAACTTAATCTTTTCTTAATTAAATAATATTTAATATTAAATGTTGACGAAAGCCATAAGTATATCAGTGTTTACTAATGATAAGTTTGTGTTCACTGTTATTGCGGGGAATGTGATGGAGCTAGAATTGAACTGTGGTCAACATTTATATGTACCTTAAATGTAAGCAAAAATATTATATATCGAAAATAAGACGATCGTAAATAGTTACATGTAGATCATTACTTTCATTTGATCTATTTGAACTATAATCGCCAAAGAACTTGTATCCGTTATCGTTCGTCTGTCGATTATCGTTCACGAGTTTGCGAAATGTTTACGAAACTGACAACTGCCGGAACGGTGATTACTGATTCATTTCTATGATTTTGCCATAGTTGGATTTGCCGGCTGAGAATTTTCATTGGCCTATATATGATTTTGCTTAAGATTTTGTCCAAACATCTCATTGTCTAAGCTACAAACTTCAGTCTTTAATCTGTATGATGTAGCATAACTAAATAGTTTCTGTTATATCATTATAGTTTTATATGCATTCTTTTATGAACCGACTTCAAATTTATATGACTTCTCCATCAAATTTTCGATAATTATACCAAATGACAGAAAGGAGAGGCTGGGTATTGTAAGAAAAATATTGTTTAAATCATAATTTGTGCATGAACACTTGTTTATTTGGTGCACATAAATACTATGTAATTGTACATGTATCCCCTTTTATGTTAGTATAGTTCATGATTAAAATTTTACAAATAATTTTTAATCGAGCACCAAACACGTACCTTAGCCATTGATGATTCAAAACATAGATACTCACATTATGAAAGACCCGATGCCATACAATATGTACTTTATCTGCTCGGAAACGTTCGAAAATTTATATTTATCATGTCGTGCACTTATATTATATAATTTATCAGTTTGTCCTTTTAGGACATTAATTAATCAATGCAACAATTTTGTCTCAGGTTTGTAGGGTTTATTAGTTATAATACGGGTTATGTTCTTCTCATATATGTTATGATGGTATGACACTGAACTCCAAACGGGTGGGATTGTACTTGCTTTTCATATGATGAAGGCATAATCTTTCAATCAGTTTAATTGAGGACTGGAGCTGGCATGTCAGTTATTGCTGGTAGTCCTTTGTTCATTGATGTATCATCGTCATTTTGCTCCGTTTCTTTTCACCTATTCTAACATCGGACTCGGATTTCCTTAAAACTGAGTGTTACTGTGCGTGTTGCTATGTGTTTCTTTATTCTACTTTGGCTAGAGGGCAATGGGAGGGTTGAGTTCTCACAAAACATATTTAACCCCGCCGCATGTTTGCACCTGTCCCAAGTCAGGAGCCTCTGGTCTTAGTCGTGTAGGTTTTAGTTCATTTATATGTTTTGGAGTATAGTGTGACGTCCATTTTCACTGGACTAGTACAAAACTTTATTTAGGGGCTAGTTGAGGACCACCTCTGGGTGCGGGACTTCTCGCTGCGTTGGAGACTCATTGGTTGCCTTCGGCTGTGTCTGCTTTTTTGTCGGGTTGTTGTCTCTTTGGCATATTCCCCATTTCCATTCTCAAGTTTTTTCTTTAAACAAATTTTCTGTTAATAAGATATTGAATTATTCAAAACACTAGGGTTTCAACCCCAGTTATAGATTGTCTTAGCCTTATAATATCTATAAGCTAAAATATAGTGTGTCAAATTCTCTATCCAAGGTTTGCTTTGGAATTTCAAAGCTCATGCTCAAGGTGAAAAGATTTAACAGGAAATGTCTGTATTTATAGCAACAGTCCAGCAATGTCGCCTATTGAGTTTATATCTCCCAGTTGATTCAATATTCCAGGGCTTATATTCCTATTAGATTTTTCTTATTAGAGAGTTGCTGCTCACAAGGAAGCTTTCAAATCAAGAGTTCCAATTGGCGATGTGGAAATAATTTCTTCTTATTTTACGGACGTCATCACGCGTAAGTTGACCTTTATGAAATATCTTTTTCACAGATGACGATGAATATATTCCAAAAGTCGTAACCACAATCCCGTTCTTCTTCTTTTTTCTCTTTATTTTGACTACCGTTTTTCAGTTTTACCCGATTTAAATTGACTTCGTAACTGTGTGAACAAATTAATTATAAGCAGTGAACAGTGAATAGTTACGTGTGCTTCTGTGTCATTATGTTTTATATACGCAATATTAACACATCGTTTCTAAAAAAAATTTGGTTTGATTATTAAATTGTTAAACCTAACATCGACTTGAATAGTTTAGATAGCCAGCAATAGTCTTGTTATACAAGAACAGTTGCAATAGCATTATGAGGGTATAGCAGAATGCATGTCACGTCAAAACTTGATTTAAGAAAAATCAATCATCAAATATTGATTTTTTTTTCTTTACCAGTAGGTTACTTTACATAGAATTTTAAAAAATTTAAATATTCACTGCTTTAGCGGAAATTATCCAATATTTTTCACCTGATTGATTTAGGAAAAGCGCTTTTGCTTTAAAATAAGGTAAGGATTTACCCTATAAAAAAAAAGATTTTTTTTTTGTTAAACCTGTCAACTATCTATTTGATGTTGAATATTTGACACAAAATGAATAAACATGTTTCAGATCCATTTATCTTTATTCATCCAGTTTCGTTCAGTTGTTACATGTCTAGCATTCTTAATTTTTATATTTTAAAATTGACGCATTTCAAACCAGACACAAGTTGTTTCCTTTTTCCTTTTTCCTTTTTCGATATTCAAATTTTGAAAAATATTACAAGTCCAAACTGATTAGTTTGATTTTGATTCACTGATAACAAAATTAAAACAATATTCAAATTACAGTGTTGAATTGGTAACCTTTGAGAAGATGGGAATTGTATCTAAATTTCTGGGCGCGGTAAATATCATTTCCGTAAAAAATAGGATGTGCTATCCCGTTTGAGATGGCACGTACTATTTTCATTCCGGAATTTAGGTTGCCCTTTTTTTGTACCCTTCTTAAGTCAATGCATCTGAACCGTACGATTGGACAAAAGGTGCAGTATCTACGGAACATATTTTCCCGAACTGAGTATGAATCAGGTGTAGTAAAGTATGAAATAATTTTACATTGAGATAAAATGAATTTTTGAGATTGAAATAAAAGGTATTCACTACTGCTTGATAAAAGACATAAAAGCACTAGTGACCTATGGTTTATAAAGATAGCAAAAAGTAAACGGTCATGACACATATTCAAATTTCTTTCTGAATATTTTAATAAAAATGTGTATATAGAATTTTGTGCAGTTTAAAGTAAAATCACAAAAAATACTGAACTCCGAGGAAAATTTCTTATGTAAAATAATTACTGTTAGAAAGGTGTATGTCTGTTATAAGCTGAGGTTATAAGATTATAATGATGTGTGGTAATCAAGTAGAAGTATTCGATGTCCAGTGATGTAAAAATGATTAAGCTGCACCTGGTGTTTCGGATATCATTTAGGTCATTTTTGACCAAGGCCGTAAATCTCAAAACGGAAAGTCCCTATTAGAAAGTGATGAAAATTCTATAAAGGCTACCATTATCACAATGAACCAGGAAAATACTACTGTGCTCCCTTGAAATAAGTTTCATGTACATCAAAACTTCCAAACCAAAACTGTGTATATATGATAGAATGTGGTTACGTTTTTAAGTAATTTCCACGACCTAATAATTTACAAGTAATACATTGCTAACGATCATCGAAATCCAAAACGTCACAAAATCACAAAAATAATCCGAGGAAAATTCAAACGAAAGTCTATAATCAAATGGCAAAATCAAAAGCTCAAATAGTTATTAAAGGTACCAGGATTATAATTTAATACGTCAGACGCGCGTTTCGTCTACATAAGTAGATATAGAAAGATGTGGTGTGAGTGCCAATGATATAAAACACAATCTAAAATAGAACAGTATTAGATGTGGTATAATTGCCACTCAGACAACTATCCACCTGTTCAAATAATAAGACTCATTAGTGACGCTCAGATCAAAATAGTTATAAAGCCAAACAAGTATAAAGTTGAAAAGAGGGACGAAAGATACCAAAGGGACAGTCAAACTCATAAATCTAAAACAGACTGACAACGCCATGGCTAAAAATGAAAAAGACAAACAGAAAAGCAATAGTACACATGACACAACATAGAAAACTAAAGAATAAACAACACAAACCCCACCAAAAACTAGGGGTGATCTCAGGTGCTCCGGAAGGGTAAGCGGATCCTACTCCACATGTGGCACCCGTCGTGTTGCTTATGTGATTACAAATCCGTTAAATAGTCTAATTCGGTAGGTCACATTTATGAAAGGAAAGGGGATTGTAGTTACGACGTAAGGAACATATCCGATATCATTTGTGAAACGGTTATTCCATAACGGACAACCAACTCGTGATGGCGTCCGTAAAATTTACGAAGGGATGATTTCAACTTCACCATTTGGAACTCTTGGTTTAATAGCTTCATTGTGAGCAGTAACCCTCTATCAAGATAATCATGATAGGAAATGCAAGCACGGGAATATCGTATCAATTGGGAGATATATACCCCGTATGCAGGTGCAGCTGGAATGTTGCTACTTAGAAATGGAAAGTTCACAATTGGAAAGCTGAAATCATCTCTTTTGTCGTAAAGTTTTGTTTTCAACCGACCCTCATTGTCAATTTCTAGATGTAAGTCAAGATATGAAGCCGACTTAACTGTATCTGTAGTATCCTTTATCTCCAATTCGATGGGATAGATGCGTTCCACATAGTCACCAAATTTTGAATTGTTTAGTGAAAGAACGTCATCTATATAGGGGAAAGTAGAGTTAAAGGATATTACTAACTTCTTATCTTTATTCCTAAGAAGTTCCTGCATGAAGTCAGCCTCATAATAATAAAGAAACAAGTCGGCAAGTAGAGGGGCACAGTTTGTTCCCATTGGGATGTCGACAGTCTGTTGAAAAACACGTCCTCCGAGTTTGTTCCCATTGGGATGTCGACAGTCTGTTGAAAAACACGTCCTCCGAACGTTACAAATATGTTGTCAATCAAGAAATCAAGCATCCTCTTTGGTAAGTGTCGTGAGGGTATATGTTGAGTTTCCAAGTGAATAGTCTATACCTAATTCGTTTATCAAGCAATTAATGTAGTGACTTTTACAGACAAAAACGATGTTATTTGGGGCTTTGTCTGCGGGGACAAAAACATATTTATCATGGAGGTCGGATAAGTGTTTAGCAACATTTGGGTCTTTAAAGATTGACGTAGCATGGGCATTGATGGACCCATTCAGTTTCTTGATTCTGATTTGTATTAACGACCTCACTGCCTAAATCCATTCGGATAGAGTGTCTACGTCTTCCTTTTCACGTTTAGCCCATTGCCTGGCATAATCCTCGACTGAGTCCATCAAAATTTTAAAGTTGTATTTCCAATTGATGGATTTAGGCTCACGATATTTCGGACCTTTCGATAACACATTTCGTAGAGTAGTGTTATTAACAATGTTAAGGTCACCGGTAATAACGAAAAGCTTTGAGGTTCCCAAAATTCCAAAAAGTTGTGCCATCAAACGAATGAATATAACCTGTCATATTCCTAACTTGGTACAGGCATTTGTAGAAAATGGTTAATAAATCATGGTTTTATAACAGCTAAACCTCTCACTTATATGACAATCACATCAAATTCCAATATATTGACAAAGATGTGTGCACAAAACAGGCATGATAGGTAAAAATGTCAATAATAGGGGTACAGCAGTCAACATTTTGTTATAATCCTAATCACAAAAGACACGGGCATAACACACGAGTAGTGATACATAATACTGCAAGATGGTGCCAAAGGGACATCACCGTCCAAGAAAGAACAAAATAGCAATTTGGGAACGAACCATCGCCCAACTTGTCGTGC